>NW_007223099.1:0-740 GCF_000164805.1 Carlito syrichta | reverse complement strand
TACTCACAATTGCATTGAGATTCTTAGGAGTGAAATTACAAGGTCTAAGATTTACATACACACATACACACATGCACAAAAAAAGAAAGAGATGAAAACACTCTTGGTACCTATTTACACCTTTCTACTTAGCAAGTGGAAGTTGATGAAGGTACAACATAGAATGCCCTTAGTGTTTATTATTTTAGTCATAGTCCTGAGAATTTATGCTTAGTAAACAACATTTTTTAAAAAGGATAAATAATTGAAATATCTTTGTTTAAGATAAAATGAAGGAAGAAGACATCTTTAAATGACTAGTAAATGCTAAGAATTTAAAAACATATTCACAGTTTATAACTGGGGAAACATTGCAGGCAGTTGCTTAAAGCCTATTTCTTTAATAATAAAAATAATCCCTTATATTTGCTGCCCACTTAACAGTTTGCCAAATACTCTCATAAATTATCTCTTATTCGTCACCATAAACTTTAGTAAATTCTCTTGAAATAACTCAAGGCCTACCAGAAACCTTCAAAGGCAGCATCACTTGCAAAAATATATCACAGAATTATCTTGAATTGTAAATTTATTTTCCTCATTCTTTTTAAAATGTGTATTCCCACAAAAGATGTCTCCTCTGGGTAAAGAATAGCAACAATACTTTCACTCCCAAGCAGTGTAGGAAGGCAGGCCTAGGGGATGGGCTGAACATAGTGCCTACATGACCACATGTCTTTGTATCACCTTGATATCCACCG
>NW_007223098.1:0-824 GCF_000164805.1 Carlito syrichta | reverse complement strand
GAGCTCTCAAGCCACAAAAAGACATGGAAGAATCTGAGTGAATATTGCTAAGGGAAAGAAGCCAATCTGAAGCCAATCATATGTATGATTCTAGCTATATGACATTCTGGAAAAGGCAAAACTATGGTAACAGTAAAAAGATCAGAGGTTGCCAGGGTACAGTGGGAGACAGGAATAAATTCAAGGGGCACAGAGGATTTTTAGGGCAGTGAAACTATTCTGTATGATACTGTAATGGTGGATACATGTCATTACACAGTTGTCAAAACCCATAGAACTTAAATGTGAAGGGTGAACCCTAAAGTAAACCATGGAATTTAGTTCATAATGATGCATCACTATTGACCTATCAGTTGTCCCAAATGTACTATCATAATGCAAAATGTAAATAATAGAGAAGATGTATGGGAACTTTTTGTACTTTCTGTTCAATTATTCTTTAAAACTAAAACTGCTCTAAAATATAAAATATGTTACAGGAAAAGATATTTCCCTCATTTTATGCCAGTACATTCTCAAGACATCTAGAGAGACCTGTATTTTTTCCTAGTTCCCAATACTTTGTTATTTTAAAGCTGCCTTTTTATTGTGTAACTATCTATTGGCAGAGTATATTACATTTCCTTTCCCCTAAGTGAAAGGAGATAATATTTAATGCTGATCCCATAAAGACTTACAAGGAAGTCAATTCTATGAAATAAAAATATTTCTGAATGAATTTATTGCAAACTGATAGGGGAGTGAGTTGGAAATTTACACTTAATAACACCATTCTTAGAGAATTTGGTCTATATAAATTCAATCTTGGCAGGTAGCCATTAGGG
>NW_007223097.1:0-720 GCF_000164805.1 Carlito syrichta | reverse complement strand
CAATCTCTTCATCTGTAACATGGGGTCAAAACTAGTTTTTCCTATCAAAGCTTGTTATTAATCATATCCTGCCTAAAAATGATTGTACCTTCTAATTTTATCTCACTATTTGCACAGCAAGTTGAGAGAGACTACCCATTTGCTTCCTGAGTTACACTGATTCCCAGTGCTGAGTGGTATAGGTCTTCCTAATAGGATTGAAATGCAGGTTCAGTTCTCTTCATTTGTTATGAGTGATTCTCCCAGGGACCTCTATCACTCTGTAGAATTAAGTTAGGCACAGATGTGGCAAGTCCTGTCCAACTGGGTCCAAACCAACTTCAGTGACCCAGGTCTTGGGCAGAGTGAGGCTCACTAAATCTCCAATCATTCTAGGGAGCAAGAGATTTTTTTTTTCCAGTCAGGTTCTCCCTCTGTTGCCCAGGCTGGAGTGCAGTGGCATGATCATGGCTCACCACAGCCTAAAACTCTTGGAGTCAGGCAATTCTTCTGCCTCCTGAATAGCTGAGACTATGGTGTATACCACCATGCCAGGTTAATTTTTAAAATTTTTTGTAGAGACAAGGTCTCACTATGCTGCTTGGGCTGGTCTTGAACTGTTGGGGTCAAGAGATCCTCTAACCTGGGCCTCCAAAATGTTGGGATTACAGGCATGAGTCACCATGCTTAGCCTAGAGAGCATGAGAATTTGACCATTCATTTGTTTGGTATTTTACATCC
>NW_007223096.1:0-699 GCF_000164805.1 Carlito syrichta | reverse complement strand
AGTTGAGAGAGACTACCCATTTGCTTCCTGAGTTACACTGATTCCCAGTGCTGAGTGGTATAGGTCTTCCTAATAGGATTGAAATGCAGGTTCAGTTCTCTTCATTTGTTATGAGTGATTCTCCCAGGGACCTCTATCACTCTGTAGAATTAAGTTAGGCACAGATGTGGCAAGTCCTGTCCAACTGGGTCCAAACCAACTTCAGTGACCCAGGTCTTGGGCAGAGTGAGGCTCACTAAATCTCCAATCATTCTAGGGAGCAAGAGATTTTTTTTTTCCAGTCAGGTTCTCCCTCTGTTGCCCAGGCTGGAGTGCAGTGGCATGATCATGGCTCACCACAGCCTAAAACTCTTGGAGTCAGGCAATTCTTCTGCCTCCTGAATAGCTGAGACTATGGTGTATACCACCATGCCAGGTTAATTTTTAAAATTTTTTGTAGAGACAAGGTCTCACTATGCTGCTTGGGCTGGTCTTGAACTGTTGGGGTCAAGAGATCCTCTAACCTGGGCCTCCAAAATGTTGGGATTACAGGCATGAGTCACCATGCTTAGCCTAGAGAGCATGAGAATTTGACCATTCATTTGTTTGGTATTTTACATCCAGACAAACCCAAGTGTAAAGAGGGTAGAAGACAGCATCACTTTATAAACAAGTCTGTGTATCCCATGTCTCCACACAGTGACTCACACCTAGAAAGAT
>NW_007223095.1:0-752 GCF_000164805.1 Carlito syrichta | reverse complement strand
TTTTTAATCCAGTCTCTTTGATGAGCAGCATGGTTGTTTCAGGTTCTGCTATTGTGAACAACGCTGCGATAAACATACGTGTGCAGGTATCTTCTTTATAGAGTGATTTGAGTTCTTCAGGGTATATTCCCAGTAGGGGGATTGTGGGATCATATGGAAGGTTGATTTTTAGAGCTTTTAGGAATCGCCACACTGCTTTCCACAGAGGTTGCACTAGTTTACACTCCCACCAACAGTGTAGAAGTGTTCCCTTTTCGCCACACCCTCTCCAGCAGCTGTTATTTTTTGAGTGGTTGATAATTGCCATTCTGACTGGAGTTAGGTGGTATCTCAGTGTGGTTTTGATTTGCATCTCCCTGATGATTAGTGAGGTTGAGCGTTTCTGCGTGTGTTTGTTGGCTGCTCGGATGTCTTCTTTTGTGAAATGTCTGTTCATATCTTTTGCCCATTTTATAATGGGGTTGTTTTCTTCTTTTCAGAACGTTTCAGTTCCTTATAGTTCCAGGATGTTAAGCCTTTGTCAGACCTAGAGTTGGCAAATACTTTTTCCCAGTCTGTAGGCTGTCTCCCTGCTCTCTTGATGGTTTCTTTGGCTTTGCAGAAGCTTGTCAGTTTAATAAGGTTCCACTTGTCTATCTTCTCTCTTATGACCTGTGGGTTTCAGGTTTTGTACAGGAATTGGATGCCGGTTCTGACTTCCATGAGGGTATTTCCTTTCTTTTCTAAGGTTCTTGTGGTTTGAGGTTTACATT
>NW_007223094.1:0-885 GCF_000164805.1 Carlito syrichta | reverse complement strand
AAAAAACTGACTAAGGTGGCCTGAATCCATAAAACCAGTGGAGTTATATAGCCCTCGTGTTTAGCATTTGATTCTGTGTTCCTATTGTTATTCATATTTCTTCTCAGAAAATGTCTCTCAAGTAGCTAGAGAAATGAAAATTAAGAAACATTTTCTTAGCACAAGTCCCCAAGGGGTACCCTCTGCGGTTGTGCAGTTGTGCATCGCACACATATAAGGGAAACCATTCTCACTGTAGTTGGTCTGTAGGGCTGTCCTAATGCATCCCATCTTTAGACATTCTCTCCTCTTCTTTAAGACAGTACTTACAAAATAACATAAATGACTGAGATATCATTAGATCACGAGCCAAAGAAAAGCAAGGACGGCTTTGTCAATTATTCCATGATTTTGTAGGAGTTCGCTCATATTTCTAGTCTCATAACACAGAGATTTTCCTCTGTTCATTTATGCTACATAGTCTCCCTTTATCCATGGGGGATATATTTGAAGATTCTCAGTGGAAGCCTGAATCAAAGGATAGCACCAAACCTTATATAAATTATGTTTTTTTCTTATTAATTCAAGAGCTTTCACCTTTTCTCTTAAAGGAAGTACTTTTTGCCTTCTATCTGGTTTATCCCAATTGGTAGCATCACTACTCTTGTGCTTTGGGGTCATTATTAAATAAAATTAGGGTTATTTGGACATAAGCACTGAGATACTGCTATAGTCAGTGAGATAACTGAGAGGGCTACTAAATGACTCACAGGTAGGGAGTGCTTACAGAGTGGACCTGCTGGACAAAGGGATGATTCATGTCCTGGGAAGGGTGGAGATTTCATTACATACAATTGAAAACTTATGCATTATCTATTTCTGAAGTTTTCTATTAATATTTTCAGA
>NW_007223093.1:0-1159 GCF_000164805.1 Carlito syrichta | reverse complement strand
CACTTACCTCAGCCTCCCAAAGGCGCGGGATTACAGGCTGAGCCACCGAGCCCGGCTAGAGCCCTTATTTCTAATTACAGTTCTTCCTCTAATTAGCTGTAAGATCTTGGTTCAGTCATTTTGCTTTGACAAATTTCAATTACTCAATTATAAAGCAAAAGCGTTAGACTCAACCATTTCTCAAATGTCTTTTGAGCCATAATTCAATGATCTATGGATATATTTTAATCCACAAGAATCCCATTTTCTTCTCAGCTAAACACAAGTATGGCCTTAAATTTAACAAAACTATCTAATGTGATTTTTAATGTAATTTTTAATTATGCACTATGTTGCGTGCTGGTAAGGCATGCAGCCAGTAAGAGAGTAAACTCTATTGAGAGTAAGTTCCTCCATCTTAAGATTTCTGGTTTCTAAAAATCTACTATGTAAAGTTCAGGGCCTACATTACTATAATTGGCATTATAATACCTGCCATTATTACAATTGGTATACACGTTGATATTGGTGCTAAAATTATAACAATAAATATCTATCATTTTACTGTTTAAAAACATACTTTTACATGTGGAATCCCTGTAGAGGTCTTATTCCCAATTTAAAGATAGAGAAACAGGCTGACAGAGGATACAGTAACTTGTTTCACTACTTACTAGCCATGTGACCTAGGACAGGTTTCTTAGTTTTTCTTTACTTCATTTTTGTATCTATAAAATGGAGACTATAATAGCATTTATCTCACAGAATTGTTGAGTATTAAATGAGCAAATGTTTGTAAAACTTTAGAGCAGAGCCTGGCACACAGTAAGTACTATTATCAGTGTTTATGAAATTAATTAATTGAATTTTAATTTAATAATGTGTTTAATAAATAAGAATCAATTGGTAGATCAAAGATTAAATTCAAGACTTGGTTCTTAGTCCAACATACATTTGACCAGTCATCAGAAATTACACAGGTAGCTTCAACTTTCCTGACCACAATTATACCCTAGTCTGTAGTATGTAAGCTCTTAGTGTTCTTTCTCCCTGAACCTCACCAGTTTTCTTTATAGTTCCCATCTTAACTAAAAACATTTATTTATTTATTTATGTATCTTTTCTGAGTTGAGTCTCACTCCGTTGCCCAGGCTGGAGTACAGTGGCATGCACGCTCACT
>NW_007223092.1:0-748 GCF_000164805.1 Carlito syrichta | reverse complement strand
TCAGCCTTTCCAAGTAGCCGGAACAATAAGCACATGCTACCACACCTGGCTATTTTTTTATTGTAGAGACGAAGTCTCGCCAAGTTGCCTGGGCTGGTCTCAAACCCACCTATAATCTTTTTAATGTGTTTTTTCTAAGCATGCTTCCCCTGAGTACCCAGGTTTAGACCTTGTGGTCCAATGAAAATCTATCACTAATCCAGGCAAGGCAGTTCATTCAGTCTGAAGGAAATCAAGCAGGATCAAATCCTCATATGTGACACTTGAAGTCTCAGAAAGGACACACAGATCATGAAAACGATACATGGCAGTTTATACCGGAATCATAATTTTTATAATTGTATTATATGAGGTTTCTTTTTTATTTTTAGTTGGGGTCTCACTCTGTTACCCAGGCTAAAGTACAGTGCCATGATCACAGCTCACAGCAGCCTTGACCTCCTGGGCTCAGGTGATCCTCTTACCTCAGCCTTCCGAGTAGCCAGGACTACAGACAAGTGTCAATATGCCCACCTAGTTCTTTTATTTTTTTGTAGAGACAGGTCTTGCCATGTTAACCAGGCTAGTCTTGATCTCCTGGACTCAAGCAATTCTCCCACTTTGGCATCCCAAAGTGCTGGGATTACAGGTGTGAGCCACCATGCCTGGCCTGCTTTATGAGATTTTTTGAAGCAAGAGCACGAATTTACAGGAGAGCTTTGCTGAGTCAGTAAGTGGGCCTCCTTTCTTCCTCTCTCATCTCACTGAA
>NW_007223091.1:0-854 GCF_000164805.1 Carlito syrichta | reverse complement strand
CACTGGCTTCTCTTCTCTGCACTGAAGGTATCCTCTAGTAAGTGACCAGCCTTGCTGCTGCATGTGTTCACTGGCCATGCAGGCTCCTTCAGCTTCAGCGAGTCCCTGAGGCAGAAAATGGAGAGACTTGCAACCATCCTGGATGGGAGGCGTTCTGCTATACCAAACTGAGCTTGGATTACTGCAGCTGTACCTGCAGCTAAAAATGGGCCAGGAGCATGGGATGGAGGACACCAGAAGCTTCTGCCACGACAGGCTTCCACACACACCCAGCACCAGGTGAGCCTGGAGCAGAAAGGACCTAGGCAAGTTCACCAGCGGCAGCCGAGCTGAGCTGAGTTTGCCCACATTATTCTTCCCAGATTTACCAGTCTGGTGAGTCACTCCACCTCCTCAGGGAGGGTGAGTGAAATGAGAAGAGAAGGACCCTTAATGTGCATGGGGGAAAAAAAAGAAAATCTTCTCTATGGAGACCACATGTGGAACAAGGAATTCTTCCTCTAGACCTACGGTTCTAGGTATCTGTATTGGAAGGTCCAAAGGAATAAGTAAAAGTGTGTGACACATCTACTGGCTCTTCACTGAATGCACCAGATAAGAAACCCCTCACAGCCCCCCACCCCAACACCAAAGCCAATAAAAATGAAGTATGATAGACAAGTGTTCTGTCTCCATTATCATGTATGTGTGTGTATGTATTATGTACATATTTATTTATTTTTGCAGGGCCTTGGCAAAGCTTACTGTAGAAGATTATAGTATATTTCAAAAATCTGTAGAGTTCCCCACAGGATACATTATAACCCATGTATTTGCTTCCACTTGATGTCTCTTTAGTAGCTGATGTCAAAAAA
>NW_007223090.1:0-698 GCF_000164805.1 Carlito syrichta | reverse complement strand
AAGACCATCAAAACCCCAACTTTAGCAGAAGAATCCAAATCACCAAAATAAGAGCCCAAATACAGGACATAGAAGGCAAAAAACATCATAGAAAACATCGACAAAACAAAAAGCTGGTTCTTTGAAAGAATTAACAAGTTTGATGGACCCCTAGCCAGAATGACCAAGAACAAGAGAGAAAAAGTCCAAATAAACACAATCAGAAATACAAAAGATCAAATCACAACTGACCCCAAAGAAATACAAAAGATTGCCAGAGATTACTGTGTACACCTATATGGAAACAAACTTGATAACCTAAAAGAAATGGAGGAATTTCTGATATCACAAAACCTCCCGAGGTTGAAACAAGAATACATTGAGACATTAAATAGACCAATAGCAGCTCAGGAAATTGATTCCATCATATGAAAACTACCTACAAAAAAAAAAAAGCCCTGGATAGGATGGTTTTCCAGCAGAATTATACAAAACATACCAGGAGGAGGTGATACCAATCCTATTTAAAAGTATTCCAGGCAATTGAGAAAGATGGAATTCTCCCCAAATCATTTTATGAAGATAACATCACACTGATACCCAAACCAGGTAAAGATTCAGCAAAAATAGAACTATAGGGCCAATATCCCTAATGAACACAGAAGCAAAAATTCTTAACAAACTTTCTAGCAAATCGGATCCAAAAACACATCTCAAAA
>NW_007223089.1:0-729 GCF_000164805.1 Carlito syrichta | reverse complement strand
CCCTCGCGGTTCATCATTCCCACAAATACCGAGTTATGAGCAGGTGACATGGTGGTTCATTCTTCTGAGAGAACAAATCTGTTGTTTCTGTGCTTTGATGTATATCCTACCATGTCATACGCCTAAGCCAGAAGATAGATGGAAGCTCAGATTTTATGCCTCCAAGTCTGCTACCATTTCTACAATGAGATCCACCAAGTTAGGGTCAAACTGGGAGAAGACAGAGCATATATAAGAGAAACCAGTATTCATTTAATGTCACACTGAGAATCTGGAACTCCTTTAAAAAAATTTCCCAAGATAACCCTGTGGAATCTCTACTATCTCCTTTAACCTAAGTCAGAGTTCAGAGTCAAAGACTTTAAGGAATGGGCTTCAGGTCACACAGAGAGGAAGCAGCAGAGCAGAAATTTAACACAATTTTGTAACTACAAAATACACATTTTATTTTCCCATGATAGCATGCTTTTCCCAAAATGCAGCTTAAAACTGTCCTTTTATACATGCGTACATTTGAGTGAAAAGGATGTACCATAACCAAGCCCGAAATAAACAGTAAAAATAACCCCATGGTGAGTTTATTTGACTCACATTACAGGATGAATCGTCATAAAAAAAATAAAGGCAAAAGCAGAAAGAGAAACTGACCTGTGTCTCTGATTCTTTTCCTATCAGCCTCAGGTGCTGAGGTGCCCTTGTGGATTTCCCCTTTGGAATTGAGCGTTTGCA
>NW_007223088.1:0-1247 GCF_000164805.1 Carlito syrichta | reverse complement strand
CAAAAAATAATTTTAAAATAACGAGCAAGTAGAGTGCAAACTGTCAAACACTGCTCATTTAATGCTACTTCACTCTGTGTTCATTCCTGCTCTCCGACATAGGCACTATTATTAATGCCATTTTGAAATGAGCATCTGAAATTCAGAGAGACTGTACCATTTGCTCAATGAGTTGGTCAAGCCAGGCCTGAGCTATCTGCCACCCTGGCAGATGCCCTCGCGGTTCATCATTCCCACAAATACCGAGTTATGAGCAGGTGACATGGTGGTTCATTCTTCTGAGAGAACAAATCTGTTGTTTCTGTGCTTTGATGTATATCCTACCATGTCATACGCCTAAGCCAGAAGATAGATGGAAGCTCAGATTTTATGCCTCCAAGTCTGCTACCATTTCTACAATGAGATCCACCAAGTTAGGGTCAAACTGGGAGAAGACAGAGCATATATAAGAGAAACCAGTATTCATTTAATGTCACACTGAGAATCTGGAACTCCTTTAAAAAAATTTCCCAAGATAACCCTGTGGAATCTCTACTATCTCCTTTAACCTAAGTCAGAGTTCAGAGTCAAAGACTTTAAGGAATGGGCTTCAGGTCACACAGAGAGGAAGCAGCAGAGCAGAAATTTAACACAATTTTGTAACTACAAAATACACATTTTATTTTCCCATGATAGCATGCTTTTCCCAAAATGCAGCTTAAAATTGTCCTTTTATGCATGCGTACATTTGAGTGAAAAGGATGTACCATAACCAAGCCCGAAATAAACAGTAAAAATAACCCCATGGTGAGTTTATTTGACTCACATTACAGGATGAATCGTCATAAAAAAAATAAAGGCAAAAGCAGAAAGAGAAACTGACCTGTGTCTCTGATTCTTTTCCTATCAGCCTCAGGTGCTGAGGTGCCCTTGTGGATTTCCCCTTTGGAATTGAGCGTTTGCAAGTTGTACAATCACAAAGAGGGCACCTGTCTCTGCAAGCGTTTCTTTCTTTAAAAAATTTTTTTTATAAGTTCTTGTTACATGGTTCAGTTATTTCAAGTTTGCTGATGGCTTTGGGACCAAAATAGGCTATTCTGAAAGACACAGTGAGAGAGGCAACTAGCTGGGATGTACAGCAGCCAGTGAATCAGATGTGCCTCAGGGTCTGAATGTCACCTTCAACATTCCTGCTCTTGATCTGAGTTAAGAGAGTGGGTGTTTTTTGCTTGTATATGATCCTTTTATTAGCATTAAAACATACAACA
>NW_007223087.1:0-2047 GCF_000164805.1 Carlito syrichta | reverse complement strand
GCAAGCACTTCTTAGTTTGTCCTTAGATGATGTTTGTATTGACAAAAATAATGGAGACTTTTCTGCTTTTATCTTTCTCTTCATATCTGTGGTCATTCTTAACTGTTGATTTTACCTTAAACTTACTCTCCTCATTTCTGGAATTTCAAAGTCTTTTAGTGACTTTGTACAGACTGCTACTTTATTGTCAGGCAATTCTTCCTTTATCTCACCTTATAGTTTTGGTGTTCTCCTGAGCTCCTTTTTTATTCTTCCTAATTTTTATTCTGTTACATTCTTTCTTGTTGATCATATTAAAATTTATAATTTTTATCTTCCATTTTGTATACAGTGATAACTCCTTCTGCAAGTTTCTCTGCTGAATTCTAAACCATTCTTCCTAGTGTAGAGCCTGGTAGTCTATAGGTACATCAGACATAGAATGCCCCACATACTCAAACCTCAAACCAAATTTGCTTTTCCTTCTGCATTCATGAATTGCTAGATGAGCACTGTCATCCACCTAGATTCCCAAACTAGAGCCCTAAGAGTCTTCCCTTTACTTCGCTGCATCCTCAGACCCCATCTATCAAGAAGCCCTGCCAAGACTCTCCCTCATAGGTACTTTCAACCTGCCCTTCTTTCCTTGCTTGCTTTCATATTTCCACATCTACCTCTTCTTTCTTGAATTATTGGGATGGCTTCCTTTATGTAATCTAACTCTCCCCCAGTTTTTCTCAGTGAAAACATCTAATCATATCATGCCCACACATGAAATTCTGTAGGAGTTGCACATTTCCCTAAAGATAATGCCCCAACTCCAGTACAGCATTCATGATCTGACCCCTACAGCTTTTTCAATCTCAGCAGCCCTCACTCCAGACACATATGCTATATTCAAACTCTATCTATCAAACTGCTTATAGTTCATTGTACTTCCCTGACTACACTCATTTTATTTCTTATTCCTGAAATGTCTTTTTCCCTTTTACAGTCACATAACTGTTACTTATGCTTTCAGATATGTCACTGCCTGCAGGAAATTTCCTGAAAAACCCAGCATGGGCTCTGCTTCAGCTCTCTCCAATCCACTCTGGTATCCATGGCCATCTCTGCCTATTTCCATCATTTCCTTTACTGTATTTTATTTCAATATTCCAGTCAAGTGTCAGCATTCACCACTAATGGATAAGCTAAAGACTGTGTCATATGTAATTTTGTACCCCGAATTCAGCACATACTATGCATTCCATAAATGTTGAATTGCTGGTGGCTTTATATAATGATTATAAAAATAGTAAAGATGACTGTATGTGTGAATGCACAGTCTAATTTGTTGCAATGTATTTTGGTTAAAATAACAGCATATTTTGCCTATGGAGATTTTAAAATTATATAAAAATATGTGTAATGACAAATCTATATACAGGCATACCTTAGCGATATTGCAGATTCAGTTCCAGACTACTGTGATAAAGTGAGTCATAAAATTTGGGGGTTTCTTAGCACATATAAAAGTTATGTTTATACTATAATGTAGTCTATTCAGTGTGCAATACTATTATGTCTAAAAAAAGTACATAATTTTTAAAATTTCTTATTGCACAAAATGCTAATAGTCATCTGAGGCTTCAGCAAATCATCATCTCTGTGCTAGTGGAGGGTTTTGCCTTGGTGTTGATGGTTGCTAAGTGATCCAGGTGGTGGTTGCTAAAGGCTGGGGGCGCTGTGGTGACTTCTTAAAATAAGACAATGAGGTTTGTTACAGCAACTGACTCTTCCTTTTATGGAAGATTTCTCTGTAGTATGAGTTGCTCTGTGATCGCATTTTTACCCACAGTAGAATTGCTTTTACAATTGAAGACAATCCTCTTAAACTTGCTACTGCTTCATCAACTAAGTTTATGTAATATTCTAAATCTTTTGTTGCCATTTCAATAATGTCCATAGCATCTTCACTAGGGATAGATTCCAACTCAGGAAACCACTTTATTTGCTCATATTAAGAAGAAACTCTCATCGTTCAAGTTTTATCATGGGAGTGCAGTAACTCAGTTGCATATTCAAG
>NW_007223086.1:0-861 GCF_000164805.1 Carlito syrichta | reverse complement strand
TTCAGTTCCAGACTACTGTGATAAAGTGAGTCATAAAATTTGGGGGTTTCTAGCACATATAAAAGTATGTTATACTATAATGTAGTCTATCAGTGTGCAATACTATATGTCTAAAAAAAGTACATAATTTTTAAAATTTCTTATGCACAAAATGCTAATAGTCATCTGAGGCTTCAGCAAATCATCATCTCTGTGCTAGTGGAGGGTTTTGCCTTGGTGTTGATGGTTGCTAAGTGATCCCAGGTGGTGGTTGCTAAAGGCTGGGGGCGCTGTGGTGACTTCTTAAAATAAGACAATGAGGTTTGTTACAGCAACTGACTCTTCCTTTTATGGAAGATTTCTCTGTAGTATGAGTTGCTCTGTGATCGCATTTTTACCCACAGTAGAATTGCTTTTACAATTGAAGACAATCCTCTTAAACTTGCTACTGCTTCATCAACTAAGTTTATGTAATATTCTAAATCTTTTGTTGCCATTTCAATAATGTCCATAGCATCTTCACTAGGGATAGATTCCAACTCAGGAAACCACTTTATTTGCTCATATTAAGAAGAAACTCTCATCGTTCAAGTTTTATCATGGGAGTGCAGTAACTCAGTTGCATATTCAAGCTCGATTTCTGATTCTAGTTCTCTTATTATTTCCACCACATTTATAGTTACTTCTTCCACTGACGTCTTAAGCCCTGCAAAGGTATCCATAAAAGTTGGAATCAATTTCTTCCAAACTCCTGTTGGTGTTGATATTTTGACATCCTCATTTATGTCCTTAATGTCCTTAATAGCACCTAGAATGGTGAATCCTTTCCAGAAGGTTTTCTATTTACTTTTTCCAGGTTCATTAAATAAATCACTATCCAGA
>NW_007223085.1:0-5029 GCF_000164805.1 Carlito syrichta | reverse complement strand
CCTGCAAAGGTATCCATAAAAGTTGGAATCAATTTCTCCAAACTCCTGTTGGTGTTGATATTTTGACATCCTCATTTATGTCCTTAATGTCCTTAATAGCACCTAGAATGGTGAATCCTTTCCAGAAGGTTTTCTATTTACTTTTTCCAGGTTCATTAAATAAATCACTATCCATGATAGCTATAGCATTATGAAACATATTTTTTAGATAATAAGACTTGAAAGTTGAAATTACTGCTTGATCTGTGGGCTGCAGAATGGATATTATGCTAGCAGGCATGAAATAAACATTCACTTTTCTTGTACATCATCAGAGCTCTTTGGTGAACAGGTGCACTTTAGTGAACAGTAACATTTTGTAAAGAATCTTTTCTTTTTCTGAGCAGTAGGTTTTCATTGTGGGCTTAAAATATTCAGTAAAGCATGCTGCAAACAGATGTGCTTTCATCTAGGCTTTGTTTCTGGGCACAGGTAGAGTAGATTTAGCATCGTTTTTAAAGACCCTAGAATTTTTGAAATTGCAAATGAGCATTGGCTTCAGCTTAAAGTCACCAGCTACATTAGCTCCTAGCAACAGAATTGGCCTTTCCCCTGAAGCTTTGACACCAGTCATTTACTTCTCCTCTCTAACTATGAAAGTCCTATTTAAAAAAGTCCTCCAATATAAGACTTTTCATCTACATTGAAACCCTGTTGTTGAATGTAGCTACTTTCATCAGTTATCTTGATGTAACTTCTGAACAACTTGCTGTAACTTCTCCATCAACATTTGCTGCTTTACCTTGTAATTTATATTATGAAGACAATGTATTTAGCTTCAAACTTTTCTTCTACCGCTTTCCCACCTCTCTAAGTTTTCATAGGATTGAACAGAGTTAGGTTCTTGCTCTGGATTAGGCTTTGGCTTAAGGGAATGTTGTGTCTGGCTTGATTGTCTATCCAAACCACTGAAACTTTCCCCATATCAGCAATAAGGCACTTTTAATTTTCTTTAAGAACTTTTCCTTTTCATCCTCAACTTGACTCCTGTATCTTGACTTTCAATATGCTTTCCTCTCTAAGTTTAATTATTTCTAGCTTTTGATTTAAAGTGAGAGATGTGTATGTCTTTCTTTCACTTGAACCCTCAGAGACCATTGGTCTAATTTCAATATTGCTGTGTCTCAGGGAATAGGGATGTTTGAGTGGAAGGAAAGCGATGGGGGAACAGTTGGTTAGTGGAGCAGAAGAACAAACACAACATTTATTAAGTCTGCCATCTTATATGGGTGTGTTTTTTGACGTCCTGAAACAATTACAATAACAATGTCAAAGATCATTGATCATAAATCACTATAACAGATGTAATAATAATGGGAAGTCTGGAAAATTGCAAGGATTACCATAATATAAAATGAGACATAAAATGAGCACATGCTGTTGGAAAAATGACGCTGATACAATTGCTCAATGCGGGGCTACCACAACCCTTTAATTTGTAATAATAATAATAATAATAATAATAATAATAATAACAACAACAACAACAAAGTACAGCAAAGCAAAATACAGTAAAATGAGGAAATGTGTATGAATCTGTATGCATGTATATATGTATAAAATAGTGGAATAAAATTGGCAAAATATTCTATATGATTTTTATCAAGTACTAAAGTGGATTATGTGTAATTTTGTTTGTTTCAATTTTCCTTCTTTTATTGTTTTAATTATTATAAAGATGTGGGGTACAAATCAAGGTTAGATATACAAACGTTGATCATGCAGTTACTCCCTAGCAGTTTCCCTCAACTGCCAATGCCACCCTTCCTTCCCGGACAGTTTCCCATTACTGCCAATTCCTTTCTTACAGTATTATGACAATTGTTCAAGGTCCCCTGATGGGTGAGAACCACATATGGTACTCTGCTTTTTGTTTCTGTGATAGATCACGGAGTATGAGCGACTCTAAATCCATCCATATTGCTGCAAAGTCCTTATGTTTGTCCTTCTTTATAGCTGTGTAATATTCCATTGTATATATGTACCACATTTTTTTTATCCAGTCCAGCTTTGATGGGCAGCATGATTGGTTCCACGTTTTTGCTGTTGTGAATAGAGCTGCAACAAACATACATGTGCAAGTATCTTTTTTGTAGAATGATTTATGTTCCTCTGGGTACATTCCCATTAGGGGAATTACTGGGTCATATAGAAGATCAATTTCTAGTTCTTTCAGAAATCGCCACACTGTCTTCCAAAGAGGTTGCACTAGTTTGCATTCCCATCAGCAGTGTAGAAGCGTTTCTTTTTCTCTGCAACCTCGCCAGCGTCTGTTGTTGTTTGCTTTATTAATGATGGCCATCCTGACTGACGTTAGGTAGTATCTCAATGTGGGTTTGATTTGCATTTCTCTGATGATGAGTGAGGTTGAGCACTTTTCCATGTATCTGTTGACTGCCCAGATACTTATCTGTTGAGAAGTCTCTATTCATGTCTTTTGCCCACTTTTTCATGGAGCTGTTTGTTTTTTTCCTTTCAGTGTGTTTGAGTCCCTTGTAGATCCTAGATGTTAGGCCTTTGTCCAGATATACAGTTAATTTTCATTGTTTTCTGTGAGGCCACTTTTTAATTGTTCAAAATTTTATACAGACACATGCATAAACATATATGTTGTACATCAATATACTTTATTACAAAGCATAAGGAAAATTCATTATGTATTTTTTAGTATCTTACTGGATATTGTCCATGATTATACCCTTATTTGGATATAAGAGCTATCATCTAATTTTTTTTTTATTATTTAAAATATCATTATTATTTTTTAGCAGTAGGGGTTTTGCTATCATTCCTAGGCTGGTCTCAAACTCCTGGAATCAAGCAAGCCTCCTGCCTCAGCCTCCCAAGTAGCTGGGACTACAAGAATGCACTTATTTAAATCATTTATCGAAGTTTTCCCAATGAATTTCAGTGCTGTGTTTGATTTTGAAAATCTATGAAAGCCAGTGAGACAACTAGAGATGTAATCTGACATTTATAAATCCCAAACTCTCAGTTAGTAAAGAAAATGTTCTTTCTAAAACATACTCAACTTTAAAAAGCATTTAGAAATGATTTTTATTTTTGCACATCTAATCTTAAAGCATTGAAATATAAGTCAGAGATTCATGAATTAAGTTTCAGTTAGTTTCCTTGGAATTCTGACATGAATGATTTTTTTTCTGAGTATAGTCTCTTGTGAGGCAGTTAGATGGACATCAACTATTGATACCTATTTTGCAAACTTCTTACTTTTTTCTCCATTCAATCTTATTTATGTTTACTGTTTTTCTCAGAAGCCCACTCACATTAGCGTGTTTTTTACCTTTATATTGAGTACTTCTACTTTCCCTCTGGCAATGTCAAAGTAATCTTCACACTGTCAATTATGTTAGAATGAATTCTATTAACTCTCTTAAAGATGATGGCCTTCTGTTTGGTAATTGCTGTAACGCTGACTACTTCTAAATGCAAGCACAATGCCTGATGCTCCAGGGTCTGAGGCATAAACTTTTGACGTTTCTAGAAAGTTCAGGGTTTACTCTTTGGCATAATATTTCCAATCATGAAGTTCTTTCTTATTAGTTTCAGAGATCAAGCTTTCTGCGGCCTTAGCAATTTTTCAGACATTTAAAAATGCTATTTTCTTCTTCAGAGAAGTTGTAATGCATAGCTTCTCCTCAAGTTATCTTTTCCTACCGAAAAAAAATACACACTACCATAATTCATACAAAAACTTTCTACCATCTATTCAGTTTAAGTAAGGTTGAGTGTTTTTTCTTTTATAGAATAGGACTTGGTAGCTAAAGGGTATCCTTGCTATAAATTAGATTTTATAATAACCTATCTCAGAATTACTTAATCTTTTGCATTTTAGTGCTTTCTAGAATTGCAGTTTAAGTTTTCTAATATTTTAAGATTTTACATAAAAGCATGTGACATGTTACAACCCTTCTGGTAATTCTAATAAGCAACCTTTAACCAGGTCTAAGAATCGCAATAAAGCAAGAAGTTGTATAGTAACTCTGTGGTGTTCTATTATTTCTTCTTTACATAAAGATTCCTTTTGAGAAATACAAATTAAAACCACACTGAGATACCACCTAACTCCAGTCAGGATGGCTGGCTGTCATGAATAACTCAAAAAACAACAGATGCTGCAGAGGATGCAACTGGTGGTGGGGGTGTAAACTAGTACAGCCTCTGTGAAAGAGGTTTACACAATTGGTGGCAGTGTAAACTAGTACAACCTCTGTGGAAAATAGTGTGATGATTCCTAAAAGATCTAAAAACCGACTTTCCATATGACCCCACAATTCCCCTATTGGGAATATACTCGGAGGAACTCAAGTCACTCTATGAAAAAGATACCTGCACACGCATGTTTATCACAGCATTATTCGCAATAGCAAAAACATGGAACCAACCGTGCTGCCCATGGAAAGAGGACTGATTAAAAAAATGTGGGTATATACACATGATGGAATATTACACAGTCATAAATAAGGACAAAATTGTGAACTTTGCAGCAACATGGATGGACTTAGAGTCTATAATACTGAGTGATCTTTCACAGAAACAGAGAACTGAGTACCAAATGTTCTCATTCATAAGTGGACCTTGAACAATTATCATAATACTATAAGAAGGGTATTGACAGTAGTGCAAAACTGTTGGGGGTGGGGGCAGGATTGGCAATAGTGGGAAAAAGCTAGGTGAGAGGGACACACATCAACAACAAGGGTACCTGCATAATGAATATTTGCATGCCTATCCCTGATTGTACCCCACATCTTTAAAATAAATTTTTTAAAAAAAGATTCCTTTGCAATGTATTGTCAAATTTCAAATTAGATTGTCATGTTCTAATGTAACTGGAATTTTTCAGATTAGTAGGGTAAGAAATACATACAAAAATCTTGTAACAAATATGGAATATTTTTTCAATCTCTTTTTCTTTGTAAAAGTTTAGCAGGTTTTTCTCCTTGCTTTTATGAGTGCAATATGGAAC
>NW_007223084.1:0-4932 GCF_000164805.1 Carlito syrichta | reverse complement strand
TCAGCACCTAGAATGGTGAATCCTTTCCAGAAGGTTTTCTATTTACTTTTTCCAGGTTCATTAAATAAATCACTATCCATGATAGCTATAGCATTATGAAACATATTTTTTAGATAATAAGACTTGAAAGTTGAAATTACTGCTTGATCTGTGGGCTGCAGAATGGATATTATGCTAGCAGGCATGAAATAAACATTCACTTTTCTTGTACATCATCAGAGCTCTTTGGTGAACAGGTGCACTTTAGTGAACAGTAACATTTTGTAAAGAATCTTTTCTTTTTCTGAGCAGTAGGTTTTCATTGTGGGCGTAAAATATTCAGTAAAGCATGCTGCAAACAGATGTGCTTTCATCTAGGCTTTGTTTCTGGGCACAGGTAGAGTAGATTTAGCATCGTTTTTAAAGACCCTAGAATTTTTGAAATTGCAAATGAGCATTGGCTTCAGCTTAAAGTCACCAGCTACATTAGCTCCTAGCAACAGAATTGGCCTTTCCCTTGAAGCTTTGACACCAGTCATTTACTTCTCCTCTCTAACTATGAAAGTCCTATTTAAAAAAGTCCTCCAATATAAGACTTTTCATCTACATTGAAACCCTGTTGTTGAATGTAGCTACTTTCATCAGTTATCTTGATGTAACTTCTGAACAACTTGCTGTAACTTCTCCATCAACATTTGCTGCTTTACCTTGTAATTTATATCATGAAGACAATGTATTTAGCTTCAAACTTTTCTTCTACAGCTTTCCCACCTCTCTAAGTTTCATAGGATTGAACAGAGTTAGGTTCTTGCTCTGGATTAGGCTTTGGCTTAAGGGAATGTTGTGTCTGGCTTGATTGTCTATCCAAACCACTGAAACTTTCCCCATATCAGCAATAAGGCACTTTTAATTTTCTTTAAGAACTTTTCCTTTTCATCCTCAACTTGACTCCTGTATCTTGACTTTCAATATGCTTTCCTCTCTAAGTTTAATTATTTCTAGCTTTTGATTTAAAGTGAGAGATGTGTATGTCTTTCTTTCACTTGAACCCTCAGAGACCATTGGTCTAATTTCAATATTGCTGTGTCTCAGGGAATAGGGATGTTTGAGTGGAAGGAAAGCGATGGGGGAACAGTTGGTTAGTGGAGCAGAAGAACAAACACAACATTTATTAAGTCTGCCATCTTATATGGGTGTGTTTTTTGACGTCCTGAAACAATTACAATAACAATGTCAAAGATCATTGATCATAAATCACTATAACAGATGTAATAATAATGGGAAGTCTGGAAAATTGCAAGGATTACCATAATATAAAATGAGACATAAAATGAGCACATGCTGTTGGAAAAATGACGCTGATACAATTGCTCAATGCGGGGCTACCACAACCCTTTAATTTGTAATAATAATAATAATAATAATAATAATAATAATAACAACAACAACAACAAAGTACAGCAAAGCAAAATACAGTAAAATGAGGAAATGTGTATGAATCTGTATGCATGTATATATGTATAAAATAGTGGAATAAAATTGGCAAAATATTCTATATGATTTTTATCAAGTACTAAAGTGGATTATGTGTAATTTTGTTTGTTTCAATTTTCCTTCTTTTATTGTTTTAATTATTATAAAGATGTGGGGTACAAATCAAGGTTAGATATACAAACGTTGATCATGCAGTTACTCCCTAGCAGTTTCCCTCAACTGCCAATGCCACCCTTCCTTCCCGGACAGTTTCCCATTACTGCCAATTCCTTTCTTACAGTATTATGACAATTGTTCAAGGTCCCCTGATGGGTGAGAACCACATATGGTACTCTGCTTTTTGTTTCTGTGATAGATCACGGAGTATGAGCGACTCTAAATCCATCCATATTGCTGCAAAGTCCTTATGTTTGTCCTTCTTTATAGCTGTGTAATATTCCATTGTATATATGTACCACATTTTTTTTATCCAGTCCAGCTTTGATGGGCAGCATGATTGGTTCCACGTTTTTGCTGTTGTGAATAGAGCTGCAACAAACATACATGTGCAAGTATCTTTTTTGTAGAATGATTTATGTTCCTCTGGGTACATTCCCATTAGGGGAATTACTGGGTCATATAGAAGATCAATTTCTAGTTCTTTCAGAAATCGCCACACTGTCTTCCAAAGAGGTTGCACTAGTTTGCATTCCCATCAGCAGTGTAGAAGCGTTTCTTTTTCTCTGCAACCTCGCCAGCGTCTGTTGTTGTTTGCTTTATTAATGATGGCCATCCTGACTGACGTTAGGTAGTATCTCAATGTGGGTTTGATTTGCATTTCTCTGATGATGAGTGAGGTTGAGCACTTTTCCATGTATCTGTTGACTGCCCAGATACTTATCTGTGAGAAGTCTCTATTCATGTCTTTTGCCCACTTTTTCATGGAGCTGTTTGTTTTTTTCCTTTCAGTGTGTTTGAGTCCCTTGTAGATCATAGATGTTAGGCCTTTGTCCAGATATACAGTTAATTTTCATTGTTTTCTGTGAGGCCACTTTTTAATTGTTCAAAATTTTATACAGACACATGCATAAACATATATGTTGTACATCAATATACTTTATTACAAAGCATAAGGAAAATTCATTATGTATTTTTTAGTATCTTACTGGATATTGTCCATGATTATACCCTTATTTGGATATAAGAGCTATCATCTAATTTTTTTTTTATTATTTAAAATATCATTATTATTTTTTAGCAGTAGGGGTTTTGCTATCATTCCTAGGCTGGTCTCAAACTCCTGGAATCAAGCAAGCCTCCTGCCTCAGCCTCCCAAGTAGCTGGGACTACAAGAATGCACTTATTTAAATCATTTATCGAAGTTTTCCCAATGAATTTCAGTGCTGTGTTTGATTTTGAAAATCTATGAAAGCCAGTGAGACAACTAGAGATGTAATCTGACATTTATAAATCCCAAACTCTCAGTTAGTAAAGAAAATGTTCTTTCTAAAACATACTCAACTTTAAAAAGCATTTAGAAATGATTTTTATTTTTGCACATCTAATCTTAAAGCATTGAAATATAAGTCAGAGATTCATGAATTAAGTTTCAGTTAGTTTCCTTGGAATTCTGACATGAATGATTTTTTTTCTGAGTATAGTCTCTTGTGAGGCAGTTAGATGGACATCAACTATTGATACCTATTTTGCAAACTTCTTACTTTTTTCTCCATTCAATCTTATTTATGTTTACTGTTTTTCTCAGAAGCCCACTCACATTAGCGTGTTTTTTACCTTTATATTGAGTACTTCTACTTTCCCTCTGGCAATGTCAAAGTAATCTTCACACTGTCAATTATGTTAGAATGAATTCTATTAACTCTCTTAAAGATGATGGCCTTCTGTTTGGTAATTGCTGTAACGCTGACTACTTCTAAATGCAAGCACAATGCCTGATGCTCCGGGGTCTGAGGCATAAACTTTTGACGTTTCTAGAAAGTTCAGGGTTTACTCTTTGGCATAATATTTCCAATCATGAAGTTCTTTCTTATTAGTTTCAGAGATCAAGCTTTCTGCGGCCTTAGCAATTTTTCAGACATTTAAAAATGCTATTTTCTTCTTCAGAGAAGTTGTAATGCATAGCTTCTCCTCAAGTTATCTTTTCCTACCGAAAAAAAATACACACTACCATAATTCATACAAAAACTTTCTACCATCTATTCAGTTTAAGTAAGGTTGAGTGTTTTTTCTTTTATAGAATAGGACTTGGTAGCTAAAGGGTATCCTTGCTATAAATTAGATTTTATAAGAACCTATCTCAGAATTACTTAATCTTTTGCATTTTAGTGCTTTCTAGAATTGCAGTTTAAGTTTTCTAATATTTTAAGATTTTACATAAAAGCATGTGACATGTTACAACCCTTCTGGTAATTCTAATAAGCAACCTTTAACCAGGTCTAAGAATCGCAATAAAGCAAGAAGTTGTATAGTAACTCTGTGGTGTTCTATTATTTCTTCTTTACATAAAGATTCCTTTTGAGAAATACAAATTAAAACCACACTGAGATACCACCTAACTCCAGGCAGGATGGCTGGCTGTCATGAATAACTCAAAAAACAACAGATGCTGCAGAGGATGCAACTGGTGGTGGGGGTGTAAACTAGTACAGCCTCTGTGAAAGAGGTTTACACAATTGGTGGCAGTGTAAACTAGTACAACCTCTGTGGAAAATAGTGTGATGATTCCTAAAAGATCTAAAAACCGACTTTCCATATGACCCCACAATTCCCCTATTGGGAATATACTCGGAGGAACTCAAGTCACTCTATGAAAAAGATACCTGCACACGCATGTTTATCACAGCATTATTCGCAATAGCAAAAACATGGAACCAACCGTGCTGCCCATGGAAAGAGGACTGATTAAAAAAATGTGGGTATATACACATGATGGAATATTACACAGTCATAAATAAGGACAAAATTGTGAACTTTGCAGCAACATGGATGGACTTAGAGTCTATAATACTGAGTGATCTTTCACAGAAACAGAGAACTGAGTACCAAATGTTCTCATTCATAAGTGGACCTTGAACAATTATCATAATACTATAAGAAGGGTATTGACAGTAGTGCAAAACTGTTGGGGGTGGGGGCAGGATTGGCAATAGTGGGAAAAAGCTAGGTGAGAGGGACACACATCAACAACAAGGGTACCTGCATAATGAATATTTGCATGCCTATCCCTGATTGTACCCCACATCTTTAAAATAAATTTTTTAAAAAAAGATTCCTTTGCAATGTATTGTCAAATTTCAAATTAGATTGTCATGTTCTAATGTAACTGGAATTTTTCAGATTAGTAGGGTAAGAAATACATACAAAAATCTTGTAACAAATATGGAATATTTTTTCAATCTCTTTTTCTTTGTAAAAGTTTAGCAGGTTTTTCTCCTTGCTTTTATGAGTGCAATATGGAAC
>NW_007223083.1:0-823 GCF_000164805.1 Carlito syrichta | reverse complement strand
CCAAACCCACCTTAAAAATATTCACTCTGTCTTCATGTCAGTAATGTATGAGAAAGTTGTTGCTTGTTAAGAGAATAACAATAGAAGCCATATTGGAGAATGTGTAAGAAAGCGAGCTAGGGACTTTTTTTTCTCAGAGAGAATTTGTTTTATAAATTCATTCAAATTTGTTTCACTCATCAATGTCTTTTAGCAGAGCACTAAGCAGAGCATCATGCATCACAGGGTCTGGATCTTTTATAATATGTTTGTTCTGATAAACTCAGCCATAAATAAATTTCTCATGATTTGCTCTGGAATGGTTTCCAGCTAAACTAAAACTGACTTATGGATAGATTAGTTTTATAATATATAAGTAGTGAGTGATGTTCTACACACATTTGGGATGTTTTTGTTAGAAATAACTGACAAATGTTAAAAGCTCAATAGCTTTCAAATTGAATAACATAAAACACTGAAAACATTTTCTTTTTTTTTTTTTTTTTTACACTTTCTCAGTATCAAAAAATAGAATACTGACCACCAATGAATTAGCATGGGTAATATCTATCCATTTTATGAATTTCTTTAGTTCAAACTGCTTCAAATTCAATTGAGGAAATGGTTATCTGTATCTTTGTTCTATTAGACCTTAAGTCTGCCATGAATGACTCCTTTACCCTAATACAGATATGTAAAGTAAGCAGACATTTCAACAAAGATAATGGGTCTTAACAAACTTGTCTCATCTATAACGAAAACAAAAAAGGAACATTCTGAAACCTGTGTGATAATACACTTGCATGCTATAACATCTAAATGTAATTTTGATTTGACTTACAAA
>NW_007223082.1:0-786 GCF_000164805.1 Carlito syrichta | reverse complement strand
TCATGATTTGCTCTGGAATGGTTTCCAGCTAAACTAAAACTGACTTATGGATAGATTAGTTTTATAATATATAAGTAGTGAGTGATGTTCTACACACATTTGGGATGTTTTTGTTAGAAATAACTGACAAATGTTAAAAGCTCAATAGCTTTCAAATTGAATAACATAAAACACTGAAAACATTTTCTTTTTTTTTTTTTTTTTTACACTTTCTCAGTATCAAAAAATAGAATACTGACCACCAATGAATTAGCATGGGTAATATCTATCCATTTTATGAATTTCTTTAGTTCAAACTGCTTCAAATTCAATTGAGGAAATGGTTATCTGTATCTTTGTTCTATTAGACCTTAAGTCTGCCATGAATGACTCCTTTACCCTAATACAGATATGTAAAGTAAGCAGACATTTCAACAAAGATAATGGGTCTTAACAAACTTGTCTCATCTATAACGAAAACAAAAATGGAACATTCTGAAACCTGTGTGATAATACACTTGCATGCTATAACATCTAAATGTAATTTTGATTTGACTTACAAAATCCCATGAAATTGACAATGAAAGATGACTTCCCTTTCTAGTTTCCTTGACCTCTAAAGGGCCGACAATTTACATTTTGGCTAGTCTAGAATGGGCATAATCAAGTGGCTAATCTTTTTTTTTTTTAGTTGGAGTCTCACTCTGTCTCTCAGACTGGAGTACAGTGGCACCCTCATGGCCACCCCAGCATCGACATGCTGGACTTTGGCAATCCCTCACCTCAGCCTTCCAAGTAGTTGGAACT
>NW_007223081.1:0-6367 GCF_000164805.1 Carlito syrichta | reverse complement strand
CCATTTTATGAATTTCTTTAGTTCAAACTGCTTCAAATTCAATTGAGGAAATGGTTATCTGTATCTTTGTTCTATTAGACCTTAAGTCTGCCATGAATGACTCCTTTACCCTAATACAGATATGTAAAGTAAGCAGACATTTCAACAAAGATAATGGGTCTTAACAAACTTGTCTCATCTATAACGAAAACAAAAATGGAACATTCTGAAACCTGTGTGATAATACACTTGCATGCTATAACATCTAAATGTAATTTTGATTTGACTTACAAAATCCCATGAAATTGACAATGAAAGATGACTTCCCTTTCTAGTTTCCTTGACCTCTAAAGGGCCGACAATTTACATTTTGGCTAGTCTAGAATGGGCATAATCAAGTGGCTAATCTTTTTTTTTTTTAGTTGGAGTCTCACTCTGTCTCTCAGACTGGAGTACAGTGGCACCCTCATGGCCACCCCAGCATCGACATGCTGGACTTTGGCAATCCCTCACCTCAGCCTTCCAAGTAGTTGGAACTACAGTCATGCACTATCATGCCAGGCTAATTTTTTAATTTTTTATAGTGATGAGGTCTCCCCAAGTTGCCCAGGCTGTTCTTGAACCTGCAGCCTCAGGCAATCCACTCACCTCGGTCTTCCAAAGTGCTGGGAGGCTGAGCCACTGAACCCAACCAAGCAGCTAGTCTTATAAAGTTGTAGATAGTGCTCCTTACATCAATTGATTATTCCGTAGAAATTAGAATATGTATAGAGAAAGTATATAAATAGAAGTGTATGTGAATAGTTAATATTGATAATATGTAATACTTATTGAGCACTTTCTATATATAAAATATCATGCTATAAGTTACATCTCATTTCATTCACAGAAAGTCTAGGTACTGTTATATCCATATTTTTCTAATAAGAAAATAGAGGCAGTTTTTATGGCGACTTAGGGGTAGTTAAAATATGAATTCAGCTATGACACCATATCCAAGGGCCATTTCTTAAGTAAAAGAGATAGAGTTTTTTAAATAAAACATGCTTAAGCTGTTGAATATAGTATAAAAGTGAATGATATAATTTTTAAAATAGAAGTTTCTAGAACATATCAGTTTTCAAAAACATGTTATTAATCTTTATGTCATTTTAAAATCAGACCAACAACTATCTGCCTATGATTTTGGTCGGAGTAGTTCAAAAACTTATATATTTATAATATTTTAAATGTATTAATTTCTTTGAAAAATTGGTACAGATATCGATATTGCAGTCTTATTCATAGGGTCTCATTAGTATTAAGGTTAAACTGAATAGTCTATGTAACTAAGATAAATGGTTGTTTAGCATGAAAGGCAATTATTTTAGAATTGAGATCAACAAAATAATACAATGATTACTTTCTCTATTGAGAGCATATAGTGTGCAAAGCACTTGATTAGAGGCTAAGTTTATACCCATAAGCTAAAATATAGAATCCTTACAAAGCGATATTATCATCCCAATTTTTAAATGGGTAAAATGAGCCTCAGAGATATTAAATGCATGTTGTTAGCAGAGCTGAAATTTGAACTCAAACAGCAGGGCTCTTAACCACTACCGTACATTGTCTCAGCAAAACCTATCCCATTATTAGAAATAACACAAAGTCATGCCCTACTAGTGGTAACTTGGCAGCAGTTCATTGATGAAAGAACTGACTTAAAAAATTAGACCGAGTTTGAAATGAGAAGGTAAGAAATATTGAGCTATTTGTATCCCTTTATTACACACTAAAATCTCTTGCTGCCTATATTTTCACTATAAAAGGAAACAAAAAAGACTGAAGGTTATTTTTGTGCTTATTAAAAATAGTAGAAATAAATGTTATCCCTCAATATCTGAATCTAGCCGCATGTATATATATGCCAAATAATATTTTAAAGTAATTACAATACCAAGAATACTTCTACTCCAACTGGTTTTGCGACTCACTCTCTTTTCTCCCCTTTACCTACTTTGATTCCCGTTCTCATAATTCTGTGAGAGAGTAGAAACAATAAGAGGAGCACATACTACTTAACACTATCAAGTCTATCAGCCCACTAGTGTTTGCCCCCATATTTTGTTTCCCCACCTGTTTCAGTGGAGAAATTGTCCTTGTTCTATGTAAACTCAACCCTGGTTCCTGTGTTGTTGGCATTAAACCCGCTTCTTCTCAAGGACTTCATTTCTAAATGTGTCTCATTTTTTCTGAGTTACTAATACATTGATTCATTCTCAACGGCATGTACAGTCATCCTCAATAGCATGCAGATGTGGCTTCTGTCTTTCATCTTAAATAAACAAACAAAATATCATAGCTCCATCCGCTTCCAACTACTTTTCCCATTTCTCTACTTTCTTAAGTAGAAAATCTATTAAACATCTCTCTATTGAGAGAGGTCTCTATGCAGCTTTGTCAAGTTTTATCATCAGACTTCTTCTATTTTACTAGACTGCTCTTTTTATATCCAGGCAGCCAAAACCAGCAGTACCTTTTGTACCTTCTTTCAGAAAAACCCTTCAGCAACATTTGTCAGAGGTGACCATCCCTTCCTTCCTCAAGCACTTTCTTTCCTTGGCTTCCAGCTCATCAGCCTATTCTGGTCTGGTCTTCTTTCTGATTTACTTGATGCCCCCTCCTCACAGTATTTTTTTTTTTTGAGTCGGAGTCTCACTCTGTCGCCCAGGCTGGAGTGCAGGGGCACACATGCTCATGGTCACCCCAGCATCAACTTGCGGAGCTCTGGCGATCCTTCCGCCTCAGCCTTCCAAGTCGCCGGAACTGCAGGTGCGCGCTACCACGCTGGGCTATTTTTTATTTCATTGTAGACACGAGGTCTTGCCAAGTTGCCCGGGCGGGTCTTGAACCCACGGGCTCAGGCAATCCACTCGCCTCGGCCTCCCAAAGTGCTGGGATTACAGGCTGAGCCCCCGGGCCGGCCTTTTCTGCTTATGTTGGCAACCTGATGACTGAGGGCTGGTGTACCTTAGGGATTAATCCTGAATAGTCTTTCCCATTTTCCCACAAATTCTCCCTGGGTAACTTATCTAAACCCAAGATTTAAAATACTATTTTTAGCTCAATGCGTTGGAAATTTATATATCCAGGCTTAACTTCTCTCTCCCAGCCTCTAGACCATTTTATTCAAGTGCCTATTTAATGCCTTGACTTAGATATCTAATAGATTCCTCAACTATACATGTCTAAAATATTGGCAAAATTATAAAATCTTTTAATTTTCATATTTGGAAAGTAAAAATATTAAAATTAAACTATGTAAATATTTTCTATTAACTGATGTCACTGAAAAATTATTTCTAATTTATTATAATAATCAAATTTTAAAAACTTTGTTGGAAATATATTCAGAATAGAAGATAAAATCATCGACATAAGAAATAGAGTGAACATTAGCAAAAAATAAAATCTTATACTTTTTATTTTAATTTTCTGCCAGTGATTTTTTTTTTACCCTTTCATTTCTAGCAAAATGAGTTTTTCAATCTGATTGTTATAATAAATTAGAAATCAATTTGCTATGACAAAATTTTACTTTCAAAGTAAAAGTGTTTTTATTCCACTAAAAACAAGTATCTTGCATCCATGGCCATTTTTTCCTTTATAATCTCATTACCATGAATGTGAAAAAAAATAGACAAGTAAAAATAATGCAATTTTATAACTGCTAACACACAGTAGAAGCAATTTTTCAAGATATGTTTTATACTAATTATACATACGGGCATCTCTCTGTGTTCATTATAAGCAAATTTATGTTTATCTGAGAAAACTTATATGTTACACAGAAATTGTTTTTACAATCCCATAAATCTTCATAAATGATCTAAATCCACTGAAAGAATCAATTGCATTTGATGTTAGGTAACATATGCCCTTATCCAGCTTTGATATACCCTAGAAAGAAATACATTGTTGATCAATGTAAGAATTTGACAAGAACCTTCTACAATAGTTTAAATAGCTAATCAAATAAATATTTGTACAATGAATGAATTAATGAACAGAGAAAACTACAATTAGCCATTTTAGCATATGCTGACACTGAATTTTATAATGCAGTATTCTATTTATAAATATTTGTTTTTACTGTGGTATGTTATTAAACAGAAATACATTTATTCCTATTTATAAACAACATTTATATTACATTTTAATTTGCTGTGTTTATTCTGGATATCCTGAGGATATGTTCAAAAGGAATACAGCCTTAACTATTACAAAATAAACGAGTTATCATCCTTGTTACTGTAAATGTACTTCTGACTTTGTTTCCATCTAATTGAGAATGTGCTTTTATTGAATATTTGTATTTTGCTTAGTATAGATTTTACAGTTCTAAATGGTGCATAAGTAGGTTTCAACTAAAATATGAATGATTACTTGAAGTCAGAGACCATTTAAACTACCATTGTGGTGACCTGGACAAATCAACATTCCAGTTTTCTTTTTGCATTGCTTGGTATAACAAAGAATGAATATCCTGAAATCATTTATAATTCTTATGAGTCCCTTTTTCTCAAAAGGTTGACTCAGAGTTTTTCAGTCAAGAGCTTTAAAACAAGGAAAACCTTGGATTTCATATAGCTGAGTAAGTAATAATAATTAAAGGAGGAGACTTAGATTCTTAGGCTTAGTATACTGTATTAAGAAAAGGCTACCAAACAGGTTGTATTAGTTCCCTAAGTTTTACCCACCTAATCTGTAAAACTGGCATAGGAATTTTACCTGCCTTATTTAGGATCAGATAAAATATTAAAGTTTTATTCTAAAAATTATATGCATAATAATATGAAAATTCAATTTCAAAATAAATAAAGACCAGTAGATTTTAACATTGACTGTATAGTGTGTCAGAAGTAATTTTATATTTTTTGCAATGTGTTTGTAGACTTAGCAGGTTCATAGCCCATGTTTTTGCTATACACAAAATCTTACATTCTTCTCTTCCAATTTTATTGCCTTTCATTTTTGTATTGACTAAAAACTGGCACTGCATTCTCCACTTCACCATGTGTAAGAAGATCAAGCTGGGTAATGGGAATATTTAACCTGGAAGAAAAAGCCTATCTAGCTTCAAATTAATCAGAAAATATTTGAAATACAGATGGTAATGTAGAGGTTGATTTCACTCTGGAAAATTTTGTCCTTGATTGACCTCTGGCTTTGCACATGATCCATCAATTTTATAAAGAATGTTCAACATCATTATTAGGCCTGCACTCCGCCAGCTACTCAGAAATGTGGCTATCTTTAGAACTTCATTATGTTATTAAGGATACATCTAATGATACGGCAAGTCAGGTTAAAGTTGATGGCAGCATGACAAACATTCACATCAACCCAGGAGAGAAACAAAATTTCTTAATACATGGTATAAAAAAGGAACCTCAAAGCAAGTGTTGGAATATTCTTCAAGCATATAGAATTTTTTTTAAAAGTACATACACATTTATTTATTTTGCCAAATAAGTATTGAGTCAGATATTATGCTTAATGTTGGAGATGTTTTTTAATGGAAGACCACACTTCCCTGATTTCACGGATTCCTATGCTCCAATAAATACACAAAAGTGGAAATATAATTGATGATGTAACTTTTATGGCATCAATAGGCATGTTTGGTTGAAGATTGTCAAAGGAATCATACAAGAAACTGAATCCAAAGTTTATAGAATATTATATGAGTCAAATTTTAAATATAATTCTAATATTTAGGGATGATCAGAATTAATGAGCAAAAATAGATAAAAATCACACAGAAATGGTTTCACGTCACTTCAGAATGACAGTATACAGTATCAGTAATGTGCTTTCAATTTTGCACAATATTTGTATACCTAGCCCTTAACTGTACCCCACAATTTTAAAATAAAAAATATGTAGTAAAAAAAAGGCAAAAAAAAAGACGTGCCCATTCGATCAGATTCACTTAATATTTATTATGTACCAGTACCAGGTATACTGCTAAGTAGTGGGGATACAATATATCAATAGGATAACATCCTTATCTTTCAAAGAAATACAGTTTACAAGGGTCAGCAGATGTGTACATAGCTTTAAAATAATAATATGGATATTAAAATCTGACAACTTTGTTATTCAAATGGAAAAAAATCTTAAGTATGAAGCAAGAAGTTAAAAACAATTAAAATTATGTAATTAAAATATATATTGAATAACAAAATCGATACTATACTGATGAAGTTAAAATAATTATCTATAGAAAACTATTTTTTTTTTTTTTTAGTTGGAGTCTCACTCGGTTGCCCAGACTGGAGTGCAGTGGCTGTTCCCGGCCACCGCAGCCTCGTCTGCTGGTCCCTGGCGATCCTTCTGCCTG
>NW_007223080.1:0-6139 GCF_000164805.1 Carlito syrichta | reverse complement strand
TGCATGCTATAACATCTAAATGTAATTTGATTTGACTTACAAAATCCCACGAAATCGACAATGAAAGATGACTTCCCTTTCTAGTTTCCTTGACCTCTAAAGGGCCGACAATTTACATTTTGGCTAGTCTAGAATGGGCATAATCAAGTGGCTAATCTTTTTTTTTTTTAGTTGGAGTCTCACTCTGTCTCTCAGACTGGAGTACAGTGGCACCCTCATGGCCACCCCAGCATCGACATGCTGGACTTTGGCAATCCCTCACCTCAGCCTTCCAAGTAGTTGGAACTACAGTCATGCACTATCATGCCAGGCTAATTTTTTAATTTTTTATAGTGATGAGGTCTCCCCAAGTTGCCCAGGCTGTTCTTGAACCTGCAGCCTCAGGCAATCCACTCACCTCGGTCTTCCAAAGTGCTGGGAGGCTGAGCCACTGAACCCAACCAAGCAGCTAGTCTTATAAAGTTGTAGATAGTGCTCCTTACATCAATTGATTATTCCGTAGAAATTAGAATATGTATAGAGAAAGTATATAAATAGAAGTGTATGTGAATAGTTAATATTGATAATATGTAATACTTATTGAGCACTTTCTATATATAAAATATCATGCTATAAGTTACATCTCATTTCATTCACAGAAAGTCTAGGTACTGTTATATCCATATTTTTCTAATAAGAAAATAGAGGCAGTTTTTATGGCGACTTAGGGGTAGTTAAAATATGAATTCAGCTATGACACCATATCCAAGGGCCATTTCTTAAGTAAAAGAGATAGAGTTTTTTAAATAAAACATGCTTAAGCTGTTGAATATAGTATAAAAGTGAATGATATAATTTTTAAAATAGAAGTTTCTAGAACATATCAGTTTTCAAAAACATGTTATTAATCTTTATGTCATTTTAAAATCAGACCAACAACTATCTGCCTATGATTTTGGTCGGAGTAGTTCAAAAACTTATATATTTATAATATTTTAAATGTATTAATTTCTTTGAAAAATTGGTACAGATATCGATATTGCAGTCTTATTCATAGGGTCTCATTAGTATTAAGGTTAAACTGAATAGTCTATGTAACTAAGATAAATGGTTGTTTAGCATGAAAGGCAATTATTTTAGAATTGAGATCAACAAAATAATACAATGATTACTTTCTCTATTGAGAGCATATAGTGTGCAAAGCACTTGATTAGAGGCTAAGTTTATACCCATAAGCTAAAATATAGAATCCTTACAAAGCGATATTATCATCCCAATTTTTAAATGGGTAAAATGAGCCTCAGAGATATTAAATGCATGTTGTTAGCAGAGCTGAAATTTGAACTCAAACAGCAGGGCTCTTAACCACTACCGTACATTGTCTCAGCAAAACCTATCCCATTATTAGAAATAACACAAAGTCATGCCCTACTAGTGGTAACTTGGCAGCAGTTCATTGATGAAAGAACTGACTTAAAAAATTAGACCGAGTTTGAAATGAGAAGGTAAGAAATATTGAGCTATTTGTATCCCTTTATTACACACTAAAATCTCTTGCTGCCTATATTTTCACTATAAAAGGAAACAAAAAAGACTGAAGGTTATTTTTGTGCTTATTAAAAATAGTAGAAATAAATGTTATCCCTCAATATCTGAATCTAGCCGCATGTATATATATGCCAAATAATATTTTAAAGTAATTACAATACCAAGAATACTTCTACTCCAACTGGTTTTGCGACTCACTCTCTTTTCTCCCCTTTACCTACTTTGATTCCCGTTCTCATAATTCTGTGAGAGAGTAGAAACAATAAGAGGAGCACATACTACTTAACACTATCAAGTCTATCAGCCCACTAGTGTTTGCCCCCATATTTTGTTTCCCCACCTGTTTCAGTGGAGAAATTGTCCTTGTTCTATGTAAACTCAACCCTGGTTCCTGTGTTGTTGGCATTAAACCCGCTTCTTCTCAAGGACTTCATTTCTAAATGTGTCTCATTTTTTCTGAGTTACTAATACATTGATTCATTCTCAACGGCATGTACAGTCATCCTCAATAGCATGCAGATGTGGCTTCTGTCTTTCATCTTAAATAAACAAACAAAATATCATAGCTCCATCCGCTTCCAACTACTTTTCCCATTTCTCTACTTTCTTAAGTAGAAAATCTATTAAACATCTCTCTATTGAGAGAGGTCTCTATGCAGCTTTGTCAAGTTTTATCATCAGACTTTCTTCTATTTTACTAGACTGCTCTTTTTATATCCAGGCAGCCAAAACCAGCAGTACCTTTTGTACCTTCTTTCAGAAAAACCCTTCAGCAACATTTGTCAGAGGTGACCATCCCTTCCTTCCTCAAGCACTTTCTTTCCTTGGCTTCCAGCTCATCAGCCTATTCTGGTCTGGTCTTCTTTCTGATTTACTTGATGCCCCCTCCTCACAGTATTTTTTTTTTTTGAGTCGGAGTCTCACTCTGTCGCCCAGGCTGGAGTGCAGGGGCACACATGCTCATGGTCACCCCAGCATCAACTTGCGGAGCTCTGGCGATCCTTCCGCCTCAGCCTTCCAAGTCGCCGGAACTGCAGGTGCGCGCTACCACGCTGGGCTATTTTTTATTTCATTGTAGACACGAGGTCTTGCCAAGTTGCCCGGGCGGGTCTTGAACCCACGGGCTCAGGCAATCCACTCGCCTCGGCCTCCCAAAGTGCTGGGATTACAGGCTGAGCCCCCGGGCCGGCCTTTTCTGCTTATGTTGGCAACCTGATGACTGAGGGCTGGTGTACCTTAGGGATTAATCCTGAATAGTCTTTCCCATTTTTCCCACAAATTCTCCCTGGGTAACTTATCTAAACCCAAGATTTAAAATACTATTTTTAGCTCAATGCGTTGGAAATTTATATATCCAGGCTTAACTTCTCTCTCCCAGCCTCTAGACCATTTTATTCAAGTGCCTATTTAATGCCTTGACTTAGATATCTAATAGATTCCTCAACTATACATGTCTAAAATATTGGCAAAATTATAAAATCTTTTAATTTTCATATTTGGAAAGTAAAAATATTAAAATTAAACTATGTAAATATTTTCTATTAACTGATGTCACTGAAAAATTATTTCTAATTTATTATAATAATCAAATTTTAAAAACTTTGTTGGAAATATATTCAGAATAGAAGATAAAATCATCGACATAAGAAATAGAGTGAACATTAGCAAAAAATAAAATCTTATACTTTTTATTTTAATTTTCTGCCAGTGATTTTTTTTTTACCCTTTCATTTCTAGCAAAATGAGTTTTTCAATCTGATTGTTATAATAAATTAGAAATCAATTTGCTATGACAAAATTTTACTTTCAAAGTAAAAGTGTTTTTATTCCACTAAAAACAAGTATCTTGCATCCATGGCCATTTTTTCCTTTATAATCTCATTACCATGAATGTGAAAAAAAATAGACAAGTAAAAATAATGCAATTTTATAACTGCTAACACACAGTAGAAGCAATTTTTCAAGATATGTTTTATACTAATTATACATACGGGCATCTCTCTGTGTTCATTATAAGCAAATTTATGTTTATCTGAGAAAACTTATATGTTACACAGAAATTGTTTTTACAATCCCATAAATCTTCATAAATGATCTAAATCCACTGAAAGAATCAATTGCATTTGATGTTAGGTAACATATGCCCTTATCCAGCTTTGATATACCCTAGAAAGAAATACATTGTTGATCAATGTAAGAATTTGACAAGAACCTTCTACAATAGTTTAAATAGCTAATCAAATAAATATTTGTACAATGAATGAATTAATGAACAGAGAAAACTACAATTAGCCATTTTAGCATATGCTGACACTGAATTTTATAATGCAGTATTCTATTTATAAATATTTGTTTTTACTGTGGTATGTTATTAAACAGAAATACATTTATTCCTATTTATAAACAACATTTATATTACATTTTAATTTGCTGTGTTTATTCTGGATATCCTGAGGATATGTTCAAAAGGAATACAGCCTTAACTATTACAAAATAAACGAGTTATCATCCTTGTTACTGTAAATGTACTTCTGACTTTGTTTCCATCTAATTGAGAATGTGCTTTTATTGAATATTTGTATTTTGCTTAGTATAGATTTTACAGTTCTAAATGGTGCATAAGTAGGTTTCAACTAAAATATGAATGATTACTTGAAGTCAGAGACCATTTAAACTACCATTGTGGTGACCTGGACAAATCAACATTCCAGTTTTCTTTTTGCATTGCTTGGTATAACAAAGAATGAATATCCTGAAATCATTTATAATTCTTATGAGTCCCTTTTTCTCAAAAGGTTGACTCAGAGTTTTTCAGTCAAGAGCTTTAAAACAAGGAAAACCTTGGATTTCATATAGCTGAGTAAGTAATAATAATTAAAGGAGGAGACTTAGATTCTTAGGCTTAGTATACTGTATTAAGAAAAGGCTACCAAACAGGTTGTATTAGTTCCCTAAGTTTTACCCACCTAATCTGTAAAACTGGCATAGGAATTTTACCTGCCTTATTTAGGATCAGATAAAATATTAAAGTTTTATTCTAAAAATTATATGCATAATAATATGAAAATTCAATTTCAAAATAAATAAAGACCAGTAGATTTTAACATTGACTGTATAGTGTGTCAGAAGTAATTTTATATTTTTTGCAATGTGTTTGTAGACTTAGCAGGTTCATAGCCCATGTTTTTGCTATACACAAAATCTTACATTCTTCTCTTCCAATTTTATTGCCTTTCATTTTTGTATTGACTAAAAACTGGCACTGCATTCTCCACTTCACCATGTGTAAGAAGATCAAGCTGGGTAATGGGAATATTTAACCTGGAAGAAAAAGCCTATCTAGCTTCAAATTAATCAGAAAATATTTGAAATACAGATGGTAATGTAGAGGTTGATTTCACTCTGGAAAATTTTGTCCTTGATTGACCTCTGGCTTTGCACATGATCCATCAATTTTATAAAGAATGTTCAACATCATTATTAGGCCTGCACTCCGCCAGCTACTCAGAAATGTGGCTATCTTTAGAACTTCATTATGTTATTAAGGATACATCTAATGATACGGCAAGTCAGGTTAAAGTTGATGGCAGCATGACAAACATTCACATCAACCCAGGAGAGAAACAAAATTTCTTAATACATGGTATAAAAAAGGAACCTCAAAGCAAGTGTTGGAATATTCTTCAAGCATATAGAATTTTTTTTAAAAGTACATACACATTTATTTATTTTGCCAAATAAGTATTGAGTCAGATATTATGCTTAATGTTGGAGATGTTTTTTAATGGAAGACCACACTTCCCTGATTTCACGGATTCCTATGCTCCAATAAATACACAAAAGTGGAAATATAATTGATGATGTAACTTTTATGGCATCAATAGGCATGTTTGGTTGAAGATTGTCAAAGGAATCATACAAGAAACTGAATCCAAAGTTTATAGAATATTATATGAGTCAAATTTTAAATATAATTCTAATATTTAGGGATGATCAGAATTAATGAGCAAAAATAGATAAAAATCACACAGAAATGGTTTCACGTCACTTCAGAATGACAGTATACAGTATCAGTAATGTGCTTTCAATTTTGCACAATATTTGTATACCTAGCCCTTAACTGTACCCCACAATTTTAAAATAAAAAATATGTAGTAAAAAAAAGGCAAAAAAAAAGACGTGCCCATTCGATCAGATTCACTTAATATTTATTATGTACCAGTACCAGGTATACTGCTAAGTAGTGGGGATACAATATATCAATAGGATAACATCCTTATCTTTCAAAGAAATACAGTTTACAAGGGTCAGCAGATGTGTACATAGCTTTAAAATAATAATATGGATATTAAAATCTGACAACTTTGTTATTCAAATGGAAAAAAATCTTAAGTATGAAGCAAGAAGTTAAAAACAATTAAAATTATGTAATTAAAATATATATTGAATAACAAAATCGATACTATACTGATGAAGTTAAAATAATTATCTATAGAAAACTATTTTTTTTTTTTTTTAGTTGGAGTCTCACTCGGTTGCCCAGACTGGAGTGCAGTGGCTGTTCCCGGCCACCGCAGCCTCGTCTGCTGGTCCCTGGCGATCCTTCTGCCTG
>NW_007223079.1:0-6095 GCF_000164805.1 Carlito syrichta | reverse complement strand
AAAATCCCATGAAATTGACAATGAAAGATGACTTCCCTTTCTAGTTTCCTTGACCTCTAAAGGGCCGACAATTACATTTTGGCTAGTCTAGAATGGGCATAATCAAGTGGCTAATCTTTTTTTTTTTTAGTTGGAGTCTCACTCTGTCTCTCAGACTGGAGTACAGTGGCACCCTCATGGCCACCCCAGCATCGACATGCTGGACTTTGGCAATCCCTCACCTCAGCCTTCCAAGTAGTTGGAACTACAGTCATGCACTATCATGCCAGGCTAATTTTTTAATTTTTTATAGTGATGAGGTCTCCCCAAGTTGCCCAGGCTGTTCTTGAACCTGCAGCCTCAGGCAATCCACTCACCTCGGTCTTCCAAAGTGCTGGGAGGCTGAGCCACTGAACCCAACCAAGCAGCTAGTCTTATAAAGTTGTAGATAGTGCTCCTTACATCAATTGATTATTCCGTAGAAATTAGAATATGTATAGAGAAAGTATATAAATAGAAGTGTATGTGAATAGTTAATATTGATAATATGTAATACTTATTGAGCACTTTCTATATATAAAATATCATGCTATAAGTTACATCTCATTTCATTCACAGAAAGTCTAGGTACTGTTATATCCATATTTTTCTAATAAGAAAATAGAGGCAGTTTTTATGGCGACTTAGGGGTAGTTAAAATATGAATTCAGCTATGACACCATATCCAAGGGCCATTTCTTAAGTAAAAGAGATAGAGTTTTTTAAATAAAACATGCTTAAGCTGTTGAATATAGTATAAAAGTGAATGATATAATTTTTAAAATAGAAGTTTCTAGAACATATCAGTTTTCAAAAACATGTTATTAATCTTTATGTCATTTTAAAATCAGACCAACAACTATCTGCCTATGATTTTGGTCGGAGTAGTTCAAAAACTTATATATTTATAATATTTTAAATGTATTAATTTCTTTGAAAAATTGGTACAGATATCGATATTGCAGTCTTATTCATAGGGTCTCATTAGTATTAAGGTTAAACTGAATAGTCTATGTAACTAAGATAAATGGTTGTTTAGCATGAAAGGCAATTATTTTAGAATTGAGATCAACAAAATAATACAATGATTACTTTCTCTATTGAGAGCATATAGTGTGCAAAGCACTTGATTAGAGGCTAAGTTTATACCCATAAGCTAAAATATAGAATCCTTACAAAGCGATATTATCATCCCAATTTTTAAATGGGTAAAATGAGCCTCAGAGATATTAAATGCATGTTGTTAGCAGAGCTGAAATTTGAACTCAAACAGCAGGGCTCTTAACCACTACCGTACATTGTCTCAGCAAAACCTATCCCATTATTAGAAATAACACAAAGTCATGCCCTACTAGTGGTAACTTGGCAGCAGTTCATTGATGAAAGAACTGACTTAAAAAATTAGACCGAGTTTGAAATGAGAAGGTAAGAAATATTGAGCTATTTGTATCCCTTTATTACACACTAAAATCTCTTGCTGCCTATATTTTCACTATAAAAGGAAACAAAAAAGACTGAAGGTTATTTTTGTGCTTATTAAAAATAGTAGAAATAAATGTTATCCCTCAATATCTGAATCTAGCCGCATGTATATATATGCCAAATAATATTTTAAAGTAATTACAATACCAAGAATACTTCTACTCCAACTGGTTTTGCGACTCACTCTCTTTTCTCCCCTTTACCTACTTTGATTCCCGTTCTCATAATTCTGTGAGAGAGTAGAAACAATAAGAGGAGCACATACTACTTAACACTATCAAGTCTATCAGCCCACTAGTGTTTGCCCCCATATTTTGTTTCCCCACCTGTTTCAGTGGAGAAATTGTCCTTGTTCTATGTAAACTCAACCCTGGTTCCTGTGTTGTTGGCATTAAACCCGCTTCTTCTCAAGGACTTCATTTCTAAATGTGTCTCATTTTTTCTGAGTTACTAATACATTGATTCATTCTCAACGGCATGTACAGTCATCCTCAATAGCATGCAGATGTGGCTTCTGTCTTTCATCTTAAATAAACAAACAAAATATCATAGCTCCATCCGCTTCCAACTACTTTTCCCATTTCTCTACTTTCTTAAGTAGAAAATCTATTAAACATCTCTCTATTGAGAGAGGTCTCTATGCAGCTTTGTCAAGTTTTATCATCAGACTTTCTTCTATTTTACTAGACTGCTCTTTTTATATCCAGGCAGCCAAAACCAGCAGTACCTTTTGTACCTTCTTTCAGAAAAACCCTTCAGCAACATTTGTCAGAGGTGACCATCCCTTCCTTCCTCAAGCACTTTCTTTCCTTGGCTTCCAGCTCATCAGCCTATTCTGGTCTGGTCTTCTTTCTGATTTACTTGATGCCCCCTCCTCACAGTATTTTTTTTTTTTGAGTCGGAGTCTCACTCTGTCGCCCAGGCTGGAGTGCAGGGGCACACATGCTCATGGTCACCCCAGCATCAACTTGCGGAGCTCTGGCGATCCTTCCGCCTCAGCCTTCCAAGTCGCCGGAACTGCAGGTGCGCGCTACCACGCTGGGCTATTTTTTATTTCATTGTAGACACGAGGTCTTGCCAAGTTGCCCGGGCGGGTCTTGAACCCACGGGCTCAGGCAATCCACTCGCCTCGGCCTCCCAAAGTGCTGGGATTACAGGCTGAGCCCCCGGGCCGGCCTTTTCTGCTTATGTTGGCAACCTGATGACTGAGGGCTGGTGTACCTTAGGGATTAATCCTGAATAGTCTTTCCCATTTTTCCCACAAATTCTCCCTGGGTAACTTATCTAAACCCAAGATTTAAAATACTATTTTTAGCTCAATGCGTTGGAAATTTATATATCCAGGCTTAACTTCTCTCTCCCAGCCTCTAGACCATTTTATTCAAGTGCCTATTTAATGCCTTGACTTAGATATCTAATAGATTCCTCAACTATACATGTCTAAAATATTGGCAAAATTATAAAATCTTTTAATTTTCATATTTGGAAAGTAAAAATATTAAAATTAAACTATGTAAATATTTTCTATTAACTGATGTCACTGAAAAATTATTTCTAATTTATTATAATAATCAAATTTTAAAAACTTTGTTGGAAATATATTCAGAATAGAAGATAAAATCATCGACATAAGAAATAGAGTGAACATTAGCAAAAAATAAAATCTTATACTTTTTATTTTAATTTTCTGCCAGTGATTTTTTTTTTACCCTTTCATTTCTAGCAAAATGAGTTTTTCAATCTGATTGTTATAATAAATTAGAAATCAATTTGCTATGACAAAATTTTACTTTCAAAGTAAAAGTGTTTTTATTCCACTAAAAACAAGTATCTTGCATCCATGGCCATTTTTTCCTTTATAATCTCATTACCATGAATGTGAAAAAAAATAGACAAGTAAAAATAATGCAATTTTATAACTGCTAACACACAGTAGAAGCAATTTTTCAAGATATGTTTTATACTAATTATACATACGGGCATCTCTCTGTGTTCATTATAAGCAAATTTATGTTTATCTGAGAAAACTTATATGTTACACAGAAATTGTTTTTACAATCCCATAAATCTTCATAAATGATCTAAATCCACTGAAAGAATCAATTGCATTTGATGTTAGGTAACATATGCCCTTATCCAGCTTTGATATACCCTAGAAAGAAATACATTGTTGATCAATGTAAGAATTTGACAAGAACCTTCTACAATAGTTTAAATAGCTAATCAAATAAATATTTGTACAATGAATGAATTAATGAACAGAGAAAACTACAATTAGCCATTTTAGCATATGCTGACACTGAATTTTATAATGCAGTATTCTATTTATAAATATTTGTTTTTACTGTGGTATGTTATTAAACAGAAATACATTTATTCCTATTTATAAACAACATTTATATTACATTTTAATTTGCTGTGTTTATTCTGGATATCCTGAGGATATGTTCAAAAGGAATACAGCCTTAACTATTACAAAATAAACGAGTTATCATCCTTGTTACTGTAAATGTACTTCTGACTTTGTTTCCATCTAATTGAGAATGTGCTTTATGAATATTTGTATTTTGCTTAGTATAGATTTACAGTTCTAAATGGTGCATAAGTAGGTTTCAACTAAAATATGAATGATTACTTGAAGTCAGAGACCATTTAAACTACCATTGTGGTGACCTGGACAAATCAACATTCCAGTTTTCTTTTTGCATTGCTTGGTATAACAAAGAATGAATATCCTGAAATCATTTATAATTCTTATGAGTCCCTTTTTCTCAAAAGGTTGACTCAGAGTTTTTCAGTTAAGAGCTTTAAAACAAGGAAAACCTTGGATTTCATATAGCTGAGTAAGTAATAATAATTAAAGGAGGAGACTTAGATTCTTAGGCTTAGTATACTGTATTAAGAAAAGGCTACCGAACAGGTTGTATTAGTTCCATAAGTTTTACCCACTTAATCTGTAAAACTGGCATAGAAATTTTACCTGCCTTATTTAGGATCAGATAAAATATTAAAGTTTTCTTTTAAAACTTATATGCATAATAATAGGAAAATTCAATTTCAAAATAAATAAAGATCAGTAGATTTTAACATTGACCGTATAGTGTGTCAGAAGTAATTTTATATTTTTTGCAATGTGTTTGTAGACTTAGCAGGTTCATAGCCCATGTTTTTGCTATACACAAAATCTTACATTCTTCTCTTCCAATTTTATTGCCTTTCATTTTTGTATTGACTAAAAACTGGCACTGCATTCTCCACTTCACCATGTGTAAGAAGATCAAGCTGGGTAATGGGAATATTTAACCTGGAAGAAAAAGCCTATCTAGCTTCAAATTAATCAGAAAATATTTGAAATACAGATGGTAATGTAGAGGTTGATTTCACTCTGGAAAATTTTGTCCTTGATTGACCTCTGGCTTTGCACATGATCCATCAATTTTATAAAGAATGTTCAACATCATTATTAGGCCTGCACTCCGCCAGCTACTCAGAAATGTGGCTATCTTTAGAACTTCATTATGTTATTAAGGATACATCTAATGATACGGCAAGTCAGGTTAAAGTTGATGGCAGCATGACAAACATTCACATCAACCCAGGAGAGAAACAAAATTTCTTAATACATGGTATAAAAAAGGAACCTCAAAGCAAGTGTTGGAATATTCTTCAAGCATATAGAATTTTTTTTAAAAGTACATACACATTTATTTATTTTGCCAAATAAGTATTGAGTCAGATATTATGCTTAATGTTGGAGATGTTTTTTAATGGAAGACCACACTTCCCTGATTTCACGGATTCCTATGCTCCAATAAATACACAAAAGTGGAAATATAATTGATGATGTAACTTTTATGGCATCAATAGGCATGTTTGGTTGAAGATTGTCAAAGGAATCATACAAGAAACTGAATCCAAAGTTTATAGAATATTATATGAGTCAAATTTTAAATATAATTCTAATATTTAGGGATGATCAGAATTAATGAGCAAAAATAGATAAAAATCACACAGAAATGGTTTCACGTCACTTCAGAATGACAGTATACAGTATCAGTAATGTGCTTTCAATTTTGCACAATATTTGTATACCTAGCCCTTAACTGTACCCCACAATTTTAAAATAAAAAATATGTAGTAAAAAAAAGGCAAAAAAAAAGACGTGCCCATTCGATCAGATTCACTTAATATTTATTATGTACCAGTACCAGGTATACTGCTAAGTAGTGGGGATACAATATATCAATAGGATAACATCCTTATCTTTCAAAGAAATACAGTTTACAAGGGTCAGCAGATGTGTACATAGCTTTAAAATAATAATATGGATATTAAAATCTGACAACTTTGTTATTCAAATGGAAAAAAATCTTAAGTATGAAGCAAGAAGTTAAAAACAATTAAAATTATGTAATTAAAATATATATTGAATAACAAAATCGATACTATACTGATGAAGTTAAAATAATTATCTATAGAAAACTATTTTTTTTTTTTTTTAGTTGGAGTCTCACTCGGTTGCCCAGACTGGAGTGCAGTGGCTGTTCCCGGCCACCGCAGCCTCGTCTGCTGGTCCCTGGCGATCCTTCTGCCTG
>NW_007223078.1:0-6172 GCF_000164805.1 Carlito syrichta | reverse complement strand
GGAACATTCTGAAACCTGTGTGATAATACACTTGCATGCTATAACATCTAAATGTAATTTTGATTTGACTTACAAAATCCCATGAAATTGACAATGAAAGATGACTTCCCTTTCTAGTTTCCTTGACCTCTAAAGGGCCGACAATTTACATTTTGGCTAGTCTAGAATGGGCATAATCAAGTGGCTAATCTTTTTTTTTTTTAGTTGGAGTCTCACTCTGTCTCTCAGACTGGAGTACAGTGGCACCCTCATGGCCACCCCAGCATCGACATGCTGGACTTTGGCAATCCCTCACCTCAGCCTTCCAAGTAGTTGGAACTACAGTCATGCACTATCATGCCAGGCTAATTTTTTAATTTTTTATAGTGATGAGGTCTCCCCAAGTTGCCCAGGCTGTTCTTGAACCTGCAGCCTCAGGCAATCCACTCACCTCGGTCTTCCAAAGTGCTGGGAGGCTGAGCCACTGAACCCAACCAAGCAGCTAGTCTTATAAAGTTGTAGATAGTGCTCCTTACATCAATTGATTATTCCGTAGAAATTAGAATATGTATAGAGAAAGTATATAAATAGAAGTGTATGTGAATAGTTAATATTGATAATATGTAATACTTATTGAGCACTTTCTATATATAAAATATCATGCTATAAGTTACATCTCATTTCATTCACAGAAAGTCTAGGTACTGTTATATCCATATTTTTCTAATAAGAAAATAGAGGCAGTTTTTATGGCGACTTAGGGGTAGTTAAAATATGAATTCAGCTATGACACCATATCCAAGGGCCATTTCTTAAGTAAAAGAGATAGAGTTTTTTAAATAAAACATGCTTAAGCTGTTGAATATAGTATAAAAGTGAATGATATAATTTTTAAAATAGAAGTTTCTAGAACATATCAGTTTTCAAAAACATGTTATTAATCTTTATGTCATTTTAAAATCAGACCAACAACTATCTGCCTATGATTTTGGTCGGAGTAGTTCAAAAACTTATATATTTATAATATTTTAAATGTATTAATTTCTTTGAAAAATTGGTACAGATATCGATATTGCAGTCTTATTCATAGGGTCTCATTAGTATTAAGGTTAAACTGAATAGTCTATGTAACTAAGATAAATGGTTGTTTAGCATGAAAGGCAATTATTTTAGAATTGAGATCAACAAAATAATACAATGATTACTTTCTCTATTGAGAGCATATAGTGTGCAAAGCACTTGATTAGAGGCTAAGTTTATACCCATAAGCTAAAATATAGAATCCTTACAAAGCGATATTATCATCCCAATTTTTAAATGGGTAAAATGAGCCTCAGAGATATTAAATGCATGTTGTTAGCAGAGCTGAAATTTGAACTCAAACAGCAGGGCTCTTAACCACTACCGTACATTGTCTCAGCAAAACCTATCCCATTATTAGAAATAACACAAAGTCATGCCCTACTAGTGGTAACTTGGCAGCAGTTCATTGATGAAAGAACTGACTTAAAAAATTAGACCGAGTTTGAAATGAGAAGGTAAGAAATATTGAGCTATTTGTATCCCTTTATTACACACTAAAATCTCTTGCTGCCTATATTTTCACTATAAAAGGAAACAAAAAAGACTGAAGGTTATTTTTGTGCTTATTAAAAATAGTAGAAATAAATGTTATCCCTCAATATCTGAATCTAGCCGCATGTATATATATGCCAAATAATATTTTAAAGTAATTACAATACCAAGAATACTTCTACTCCAACTGGTTTTGCGACTCACTCTCTTTTCTCCCCTTTACCTACTTTGATTCCCGTTCTCATAATTCTGTGAGAGAGTAGAAACAATAAGAGGAGCACATACTACTTAACACTATCAAGTCTATCAGCCCACTAGTGTTTGCCCCCATATTTTGTTTCCCCACCTGTTTCAGTGGAGAAATTGTCCTTGTTCTATGTAAACTCAACCCTGGTTCCTGTGTTGTTGGCATTAAACCCGCTTCTTCTCAAGGACTTCATTTCTAAATGTGTCTCATTTTTTCTGAGTTACTAATACATTGATTCATTCTCAACGGCATGTACAGTCATCCTCAATAGCATGCAGATGTGGCTTCTGTCTTTCATCTTAAATAAACAAACAAAATATCATAGCTCCATCCGCTTCCAACTACTTTTCCCATTTCTCTACTTTCTTAAGTAGAAAATCTATTAAACATCTCTCTATTGAGAGAGGTCTCTATGCAGCTTTGTCAAGTTTTATCATCAGACTTTCTTCTATTTTACTAGACTGCTCTTTTTATATCCAGGCAGCCAAAACCAGCAGTACCTTTTGTACCTTCTTTCAGAAAAACCCTTCAGCAACATTTGTCAGAGGTGACCATCCCTTCCTTCCTCAAGCACTTTCTTTCCTTGGCTTCCAGCTCATCAGCCTATTCTGGTCTGGTCTTCTTTCTGATTTACTTGATGCCCCCTCCTCACAGTATTTTTTTTTTTTGAGTCGGAGTCTCACTCTGTCGCCCAGGCTGGAGTGCAGGGGCACACATGCTCATGGTCACCCCAGCATCAACTTGCGGAGCTCTGGCGATCCTTCCGCCTCAGCCTTCCAAGTCGCCGGAACTGCAGGTGCGCGCTACCACGCTGGGCTATTTTTTATTTCATTGTAGACACGAGGTCTTGCCAAGTTGCCCGGGCGGGTCTTGAACCCACGGGCTCAGGCAATCCACTCGCCTCGGCCTCCCAAAGTGCTGGGATTACAGGCTGAGCCCCCGGGCCGGCCTTTTCTGCTTATGTTGGCAACCTGATGACTGAGGGCTGGTGTACCTTAGGGATTAATCCTGAATAGTCTTTCCCATTTTTCCCACAAATTCTCCCTGGGTAACTTATCTAAACCCAAGATTTAAAATACTATTTTTAGCTCAATGCGTTGGAAATTTATATATCCAGGCTTAACTTCTCTCTCCCAGCCTCTAGACCATTTTATTCAAGTGCCTATTTAATGCCTTGACTTAGATATCTAATAGATTCCTCAACTATACATGTCTAAAATATTGGCAAAATTATAAAATCTTTTAATTTTCATATTTGGAAAGTAAAAATATTAAAATTAAACTATGTAAATATTTTCTATTAACTGATGTCACTGAAAAATTATTTCTAATTTATTATAATAATCAAATTTTAAAAACTTTGTTGGAAATATATTCAGAATAGAAGATAAAATCATCGACATAAGAAATAGAGTGAACATTAGCAAAAAATAAAATCTTATACTTTTTATTTTAATTTTCTGCCAGTGATTTTTTTTTTACCCTTTCATTTCTAGCAAAATGAGTTTTTCAATCTGATTGTTATAATAAATTAGAAATCAATTTGCTATGACAAAATTTTACTTTCAAAGTAAAAGTGTTTTTATTCCACTAAAAACAAGTATCTTGCATCCATGGCCATTTTTTCCTTTATAATCTCATTACCATGAATGTGAAAAAAAATAGACAAGTAAAAATAATGCAATTTTATAACTGCTAACACACAGTAGAAGCAATTTTTCAAGATATGTTTTATACTAATTATACATACGGGCATCTCTCTGTGTTCATTATAAGCAAATTTATGTTTATCTGAGAAAACTTATATGTTACACAGAAATTGTTTTTACAATCCCATAAATCTTCATAAATGATCTAAATCCACTGAAAGAATCAATTGCATTTGATGTTAGGTAACATATGCCCTTATCCAGCTTTGATATACCCTAGAAAGAAATACATTGTTGATCAATGTAAGAATTTGACAAGAACCTTCTACAATAGTTTAAATAGCTAATCAAATAAATATTTGTACAATGAATGAATTAATGAACAGAGAAAACTACAATTAGCCATTTTAGCATATGCTGACACTGAATTTTATAATGCAGTATTCTATTTATAAATATTTGTTTTTACTGTGGTATGTTATTAAACAGAAATACATTTATTCCTATTTATAAACAACATTTATATTACATTTTAATTTGCTGTGTTTATTCTGGATATCCTGAGGATATGTTCAAAAGGAATACAGCCTTAACTATTACAAAATAAACGAGTTATCATCCTTGTTACTGTAAATGTACTTCTGACTTTGTTTCCATCTAATTGAGAATGTGCTTTTATTGAATATTTGTATTTTGCTTAGTATAGATTTTACAGTTCTAAATGGTGCATAAGTAGGTTTCAACTAAAATATGAATGATTACTTGAAGTCAGAGACCATTTAAACTACCATTGTGGTGACCTGGACAAATCAACATTCCAGTTTTCTTTTTGCATTGCTTGGTATAACAAAGAATGAATATCCTGAAATCATTTATAATTCTTATGAGTCCCTTTTTCTCAAAAGGTTGACTCAGAGTTTTTCAGTCAAGAGCTTTAAAACAAGGAAAACCTTGGATTTCATATAGCTGAGTAAGTAATAATAATTAAAGGAGGAGACTTAGATTCTTAGGCTTAGTATACTGTATTAAGAAAAGGCTACCAAACAGGTTGTATTAGTTCCCTAAGTTTTACCCACCTAATCTGTAAAACTGGCATAGGAATTTTACCTGCCTTATTTAGGATCAGATAAAATATTAAAGTTTTATTCTAAAAATTATATGCATAATAATATGAAAATTCAATTTCAAAATAAATAAAGACCAGTAGATTTTAACATTGACTGTATAGTGTGTCAGAAGTAATTTTATATTTTTTGCAATGTGTTTGTAGACTTAGCAGGTTCATAGCCCATGTTTTTGCTATACACAAAATCTTACATTCTTCTCTTCCAATTTTATTGCCTTTCATTTTTGTATTGACTAAAAACTGGCACTGCATTCTCCACTTCACCATGTGTAAGAAGATCAAGCTGGGTAATGGGAATATTTAACCTGGAAGAAAAAGCCTATCTAGCTTCAAATTAATCAGAAAATATTTGAAATACAGATGGTAATGTAGAGGTTGATTTCACTCTGGAAAATTTTGTCCTTGATTGACCTCTGGCTTTGCACATGATCCATCAATTTTATAAAGAATGTTCAACATCATTATTAGGCCTGCACTCCGCCAGCTACTCAGAAATGTGGCTATCTTTAGAACTTCATTATGTTATTAAGGATACATCTAATGATACGGCAAGTCAGGTTAAAGTTGATGGCAGCATGACAAACATTCACATCAACCCAGGAGAGAAACAAAATTTCTTAATACATGGTATAAAAAAGGAACCTCAAAGCAAGTGTTGGAATATTCTTCAAGCATATAGAATTTTTTTTAAAAGTACATACACATTTATTTATTTTGCCAAATAAGTATTGAGTCAGATATTATGCTTAATGTTGGAGATGTTTTTTAATGGAAGACCACACTTCCCTGATTTCACGGATTCCTATGCTCCAATAAATACACAAAAGTGGAAATATAATTGATGATGTAACTTTTATGGCATCAATAGGCATGTTTGGTTGAAGATTGTCAAAGGAATCATACAAGAAACTGAATCCAAAGTTTATAGAATATTATATGAGTCAAATTTTAAATATAATTCTAATATTTAGGGATGATCAGAATTAATGAGCAAAAATAGATAAAAATCACACAGAAATGGTTTCACGTCACTTCAGAATGACAGTATACAGTATCAGTAATGTGCTTTCAATTTTGCACAATATTTGTATACCTAGCCCTTAACTGTACCCCACAATTTTAAAATAAAAAATATGTAGTAAAAAAAAGGCAAAAAAAAAGACGTGCCCATTCGATCAGATTCACTTAATATTTATTATGTACCAGTACCAGGTATACTGCTAAGTAGTGGGGATACAATATATCAATAGGATAACATCCTTATCTTTCAAAGAAATACAGTTTACAAGGGTCAGCAGATGTGTACATAGCTTTAAAATAATAATATGGATATTAAAATCTGACAACTTTGTTATTCAAATGGAAAAAAATCTTAAGTATGAAGCAAGAAGTTAAAAACAATTAAAATTATGTAATTAAAATATATATTGAATAACAAAATCGATACTATACTGATGAAGTTAAAATAATTATCTATAGAAAACTATTTTTTTTTTTTTTTAGTTGGAGTCTCACTCGGTTGCCCAGACTGGAGTGCAGTGGCTGTTCCCGGCCACCGCAGCCTCGTCTGCTGGTCCCTGGCGATCCTTCTGCCTG
>NW_007223077.1:0-3932 GCF_000164805.1 Carlito syrichta | reverse complement strand
ACCCCTGCAGATAACAAATGAGAAGACCAACGTCTAGACACATAATAATTCACCTAAATAAAGTAGGCATAAAAGAAAAAATTCTAGCGGCAGCAAGAGTAAAAGGCCAAATCACTTACCATGGAAGACCAATTAGAATGCAGATTCATCTATAGAAACCCTGCAGGCTAGGAGAGCTTGGAGCCTTCAAAGTCGTAAAAGATAAAAAATTTCAACCAAGAATAACCTACCCAGCCAAGTTAAGCTTCATCAGCGAGGGAGAATTAAAATCTTTCCCAGATATCTAATCCCTAAAAACATATGCCACAACAAAACCACCTCTACATGAAACACTTAAGAAAGTACTAAATACAGAAGAAAAGGAAAAAAGAACAACATTCTTCACAAGAGTACAGGAAAAAAATAAAATACACATGAACCAACCCCAAAACCCAAAGAAAGACAAAAAACAAACTAGAAGAACAACAACTCGATAAGAACTCTATGATAGGGATGAACTCTCACATTTCAATAATTAGCCTGAATGTGAATGGACTAAATGCACCACTGATAAGACAGAATGGGAAAATGGATAAAATATCACCAGGCAACAATATACTGCCTTCAAGAGACCGATCTCACTAGAAAGGACATGCACAGATTCAAAGTAAGAAGATGGGAAACAAATTTTAGGCGAATGGAACACAAAAGAAAGGAGGAATCGCGATCCTAATTTCAGACGATACCATTTAAGCTAACAAAAATTTAAAAAGATACAGAGGGCCACTACATAATGATAAAAGGCTCACTCCATCAACAAGAAATATCTATTGTAAATATATAGGCATGCAACATGGTGCATCAATTTTCATAAAACAACTTCTAGGAAAACTAAAGAAAGATATTGACTCTAACACCCTCATAACAGGGGATTTTAATACCCCACTCAAAACCCTAGACAGATTATCGAGACAAAAAATCACTAATGAGATCCAGAATCTCAATTTGACTCTTGACCAAAAGGACTTAATTGATACCTACAGAACACTCCATTCAAAGACCACAGAATACACATTCTGCTCATCACCGCATGGAACGTATTCTAAGATCGACCACATAATTGGGCCATAAATCAAGCATAAGCAAATTTCAAGGACCGAATTTTACCATGGACCATCTCGGATCACAGTGAATAAAAATAAACATTGACACCAACAAGGTCCACCTAAAACCCACAGAGACATGAACACTAAACAGCATGACGCTAAACAACTCCAGGATCAATGATGAAATCAAAACAGAGATCAAAAGATACCTGGAAAAAATGAAAATGAAGAAACATCTTACCAAAATCTCTGGGATGCCATGAAAGCTGTAGTAAGAGGGGAATTTATATCCCTACAAATGCACATGAAGAAAATAGAAGGATCACAAATTAACAGCCTAACAAGCCACCTAAGGAAGCTGGAAAAGACAGACCACAAAAACCCTAATTTCAGCAGAAGAATTCAGATCACTAAAATAAAAACCCAAATCCAGAGCATAGAAGACAAAAAGACAATACAAAAAAATCAATGAAAGAAAAAGTTGGTTCTTCGAAAGGATAAACAGGATTGATGGTCCTCTAGCTAGACTGATCAAGAAAAAGAGAGAAAAAACCCAAATAAGCAAAATCAGAAACACAAAAGATGAAGTCACATCTGACCCTGAAGAAATACAAAAGATCTTTAGAGACTACTATCTACAATTGCATGGAAACAAACTTGAAAACCTCGAGGAAATGGAGGACTTTCTGTCATCACACAACCTGCCTAGGTTGAAACAAGATGAAAATGAGACCCTAAACAGATCAATAACAATCAAGGAAATTGACTATGTAATAAGAAAAGTACCTACAAAAAAAAGCCCTGGACCAGATGGCTTTCTAGCAGAATACTACAAGACATTTAAGAGGAGCTGATTCCAATCCTACTGAAGGTATTTCAGGTGACTGAGAAAGATGGAAGTCTCCCCAAATCATTTTATGAAGCTAACATCACATTGATAATGAAGCCAGGTAAAGACCCAAGAAAGAAAGAGAACTACAGGCCAATATCTTTTATGAACATAGATGCTAAAATTCTCAACAAGATCCTAGCAAACCGGATTCAACAACACATCTCAAAAATCATCCATCGTGACCAAGTAGGCTTCATCCTTGGGTTGCAAGGCTGGTTCAACATTCGTGAAACCATAAATGTATTTAAAAACATCAAGAGATGTCAAAACAAAAACCGCATGATTATATCATTAGATGCAGAAAAAGCTTTTGATAAAATCCAGCACCCCTTCTTGATAAAAACCCTCCAACAGCTAGGCATACGGGGAAGATACCTCAAAATAGTAAAAGCCATCTACGAGAAACCCACAGCCAGCATACTCCTAAATGGACAAAAATTGAAACCATTTCCCCTGAAAACTGGAACAAGACAAGGATGCCCACTCTCATCCCTCCTGTTCAATATAGTACTGGAAGTCCTGGCTAGAGCAATCAGGTTCTTTGAAAATATAAACAAGACTGATGGACCCCTAGTCAGATTGACCAAGAAAAGAGAGAAAAAGCCCAAAGAATCATGTTATGAAGCTAATGCAAAAGATCAAATCACAACTGACCCCAAAGAAAAACAAAACATTGTAAGAGGCAAATATACATGCCTATATGGAAAAAAAACTGATAACCTAAATTAAGTGGGATGTTCCGACACTACACAACCTCCCAAGATTGAAATAAAAAGACACTGAGACACTAAATACATCAATAACCACCAAGGAAGTTAACCTTGTCATAAAAAAAAAAAAAAACTACATACAAAAGGGAAAAAAAGCGCTGAATCAGATGACTTTCCAGTGAAATGCTACAAAACATCCAAGGAAGAGCTGATCCCAATGCTATTGAAAGTATTACAGTCAATTGAGAAAGACAGAATTCTCTGCAAATCATTTAATGAAGCTAATATTACACTGATACCCCAACCGGGTAAAGAGCCAACCAAAAAAGGGAACTACAGGCCAATATCCTTAATGAACATAGATGCAAAAATTCTCAACACGATTCTAGTTAATCAATTCCAAAAACACATCTCAAAAATTATACACTAACACCAAATAGACTTCTTTCCTGGGATGCAGTGCTGGTTCAACATCCACAAGGTCATGAATGTAATTAAGTACATCAACTGACATTAAAAACAAGAACTACATGATTATATCATTAGATGTAGAAAAAGCCTTTGATAAAATCCAGCATACCTTGCTGATAAAAACCCTTGAACACTAGGCATAGAAGGAACATACCTAAAAATAGTAAGCACCATCTACAATAAACCCACAGGCAGCATCTTGCTAAATGGACAGAAGCTGGAAGCATTACCCCTGAAAATCAGAACAAAACAAGGCTGCCCACTCTCACACCTCCTGTTTAACATTGTGTTGGAAGTCCTAGCCATAGCAATCAGACAAGAGAAGGAAATCAGGGGTATCCAAATAGGAAAAGAAGTCAAGTTATCCCTCTTTGCTGATGCTATGATCCTATACCTGGAAAATCCAAGAGAATCTGTCAAAAACCTGCTTGTACTGATAAAGGACTTTGGCAAAGTCTTAGGGTACAAAATAAATGTGCAAAATACAGTTGCATTCTTCTACACCAACAACAAGCAGGCAGAGAACCAAATAAAATCACAATCCCATTCACAATAGTCACAAAAACACAAAAGTGAAATACCTCAGCATCTTCCTAACCAGAAAAGTGAAAGAACTTAACAATGAAAACTACAAAACACTACTCAAAGAAATTCAAGAAGACATAGACAAATGGAAAAATATTCTATGCTTATGGATAGGAAGAATCAACATTGTTAAGATGTCCATACTACCAAAGGCAATTTACATGCTCAGCACAATATTCATTAAATTGG
>NW_007223076.1:0-4000 GCF_000164805.1 Carlito syrichta | reverse complement strand
ACCCCTGCAGATAACAAATGAGAAGACCAACGTCTAGACACATAATAATTCACCTAAATAAAGTAGGCATAAAAGAAAAAATTCTAGCGGCAGCAAGAGTAAAAGGCCAAATCACTTACCATGGAAGACCAATTAGAATGCAGATTCATCTATAGAAACCCTGCAGGCTAGGAGAGCTTGGAGCCTTCAAAGTCGTAAAAGATAAAAAATTTCAACCAAGAATAACCTACCCAGCCAAGTTAAGCTTCATCAGCGAGGGAGAATTAAAATCTTTCCCAGATATCTAATCCCTAAAAACATATGCCACAACAAAACCACCTCTACATGAAACACTTAAGAAAGTACTAAATACAGAAGAAAAGGAAAAAAGAACAACATTCTTCACAAGAGTACAGGAAAAAAATAAAATACACATGAACCAACCCCAAAACCCAAAGAAAGACAAAAAACAAACTAGAAGAACAACAACTCGATAAGAACTCTATGATAGGGATGAACTCTCACATTTCAATAATTAGCCTGAATGTGAATGGACTAAATGCACCACTGATAAGACAGAATGGGAAAATGGATAAAATATCACCAGGCAACAATATACTGCCTTCAAGAGACCGATCTCACTAGAAAGGACATGCACAGATTCAAAGTAAGAAGATGGGAAACAAATTTTAGGCGAATGGAACACAAAAGAAAGGAGGAATCGCGATCCTAATTTCAGACGATACCATTTAAGCTAACAAAAATTTAAAAAGATACAGAGGGCCACTACATAATGATAAAAGGCTCACTCCATCAACAAGAAATATCTATTGTAAATATATAGGCATGCAACATGGTGCATCAATTTTCATAAAACAACTTCTAGGAAAACTAAAGAAAGATATTGACTCTAACACCCTCATAACAGGGGATTTTAATACCCCACTCAAAACCCTAGACAGATTATCGAGACAAAAAATCACTAATGAGATCCAGAATCTCAATTTGACTCTTGACCAAAAGGACTTAATTGATACCTACAGAACACTCCATTCAAAGACCACAGAATACACATTCTGCTCATCACCGCATGGAACGTATTCTAAGATCGACCACATAATTGGCCATAAATCAAGCATAAGCAAATTTCAAAGGACCGAAATTTTACCATGGACCATCTCGGATCACAGTGGAATAAAAATAAACATTGACACCAACAAGGTCCACCTAAAACCCACAGAGACATGAACACTAAACAGCATGACGCTAAACAACTCCAGGATCAATGATGAAATCAAAACAGAGATCAAAAGATACCTGGAAAAAATGAAAATGAAGAAACATCTTACCAAAATCTCTGGGATGCCATGAAAGCTGTAGTAAGAGGGGAATTTATATCCCTACAAATGCACATGAAGAAAATAGAAGGATCACAAATTAACAGCCTAACAAGCCACCTAAGGAAGCTGGAAAAGACAGACCACAAAAACCCTAATTTCAGCAGAAGAATTCAGATCACTAAAATAAAAACCCAAATCCAGAGCATAGAAGACAAAAAGACAATACAAAAAAATCAATGAAAGAAAAAGTTGGTTCTTCGAAAGGATAAACAGGATTGATGGTCCTCTAGCTAGACTGATCAAGAAAAAGAGAGAAAAAACCCAAATAAGCAAAATCAGAAACACAAAAGATGAAGTCACATCTGACCCTGAAGAAATACAAAAGATCTTTAGAGACTACTATCTACAATTGCATGGAAACAAACTTGAAAACCTCGAGGAAATGGAGGACTTTCTGTCATCACACAACCTGCCTAGGTTGAAACAAGATGAAAATGAGACCCTAAACAGATCAATAACAATCAAGGAAATTGACTATGTAATAAGAAAAGTACCTACAAAAAAAAGCCCTGGACCAGATGGCTTTCTAGCAGAATACTACAAGACATTTAAGAGGAGCTGATTCCAATCCTACTGAAGGTATTTCAGGTGACTGAGAAAGATGGAAGTCTCCCCAAATCATTTTATGAAGCTAACATCACATTGATAATGAAGCCAGGTAAAGACCCAAGAAAGAAAGAGAACTACAGGCCAATATCTTTTATGAACATAGATGCTAAAATTCTCAACAAGATCCTAGCAAACCGGATTCAACAACACATCTCAAAAATCATCCATCGTGACCAAGTAGGCTTCATCCTTGGGTTGCAAGGCTGGTTCAACATTCGTGAAACCATAAATGTATTTAAAAACATCAAGAGATGTCAAAACAAAAACCGCATGATTATATCATTAGATGCAGAAAAAGCTTTTGATAAAATCCAGCACCCCTTCTTGATAAAAACCCTCCAACAGCTAGGCATACGGGGAAGATACCTCAAAATAGTAAAAGCCATCTACGAGAAACCCACAGCCAGCATACTCCTAAATGGACAAAAATTGAAACCATTTCCCCTGAAAACTGGAACAAGACAAGGATGCCCACTCTCATCCCTCCTGTTCAATATAGTACTGGAAGTCCTGGCTAGAGCAATCAGGTTCTTTGAAAATATAAACAAGACTGATGGACCCCTAGTCAGATTGACCAAGAAAAGAGAGAAAAAGCCCAAAGAATCATGTTATGAAGCTAATGCAAAAGATCAAATCACAACTGACCCCAAAGAAAAACAAAACATTGTAAGAGGCAAATATACATGCCTATATGGAAAAAAAACTGATAACCTAAATTAAGTGGGATGTTCCGACACTACACAACCTCCCAAGATTGAAATAAAAAGACACTGAGACACTAAATACATCAATAACCACCAAGGAAGTTAACCTTGTCATAAAAAAAAAAAAAAACTACATACAAAAGGGAAAAAAAGCGCTGAATCAGATGACTTTCCAGTGAAATGCTACAAAACATCCAAGGAAGAGCTGATCCCAATGCTATTGAAAGTATTACAGTCAATTGAGAAAGACAGAATTCTCTGCAAATCATTTAATGAAGCTAATATTACACTGATACCCCAACCGGGTAAAGAGCCAACCAAAAAAGGGAACTACAGGCCAATATCCTTAATGAACATAGATGCAAAAATTCTCAACACGATTCTAGTTAATCAATTCCAAAAACACATCTCAAAAATTATACACTAACACCAAATAGACTTCTTTCCTGGGATGCAGTGCTGGTTCAACATCCACAAGGTCATGAATGTAATTAAGTACATCAACGGGCATTAAAAACAAGAACTACATGATTATATCATTAGATGTAGAAAAAGCCTTTGATAAAATCCAGCATACCTTGCTGATAAAAACCCTTGAACACCTAGGCATAGAAGGAACATACCTAAAAATAGTAAGCACCATCTACAATAAACCCACAGGCAGCATCTTGCTAAATGGACAGAAGCTGGAAGCATTACCCCTGAAAATCAGAACAAAACAAGGCTGCCCACTCTCACACCTCCTGTTTAACATTGTGTTGGAAGTCCTAGCCATAGCAATCAGACAAGAGAAGGAAATCAGGGGTATCCAAATAGGAAAAGAAGTCAAGTTATCCCTCTTTGCTGATGCTATGATCCTATACCTGGAAAATCCAAGAGAATCTGTCAAAAACCTGCTTGTACTGATAAAGGACTTTGGCAAAGTCTTAGGGTACAAAATAAATGTGCAAAATACAGTTGCATTTTTCTACACCAACAACAAGCAGGCAGAGAACCAAATAAAATCACAATCCCATTCACAATAGTCACAAAAACACAAAAGTGAAATACCTCAGCATCTTCCTAACCAGAAAAGTGAAAGAACTTAACAATGAAAACTACAAAACACTACTCAAAGAAATTCAAGAAGACATAGACAAATGGAAAAATATTCTATGCTTATGGATAGGAAGAATCAACATTGTTAAGATGTCCATACTACCAAAGGCAATTTACATGCTCAGCACAATATTCATTAAATTGCTAACATCATTCTTCTCAGACCTGGAAATGACAATACAGAAATTCACATGAAAACACAAATGACCA
>NW_007223075.1:0-751 GCF_000164805.1 Carlito syrichta | reverse complement strand
CCCCTGAAAATCAGAACAAAACAAGGCTGCCCACTCTCACACCTCCTGTTTAACATTGTGTTGGAAGTCCTAGCCATAGCAATCAGACAAGAGAAGGAAATCAGGGGTATCCAAATAGGAAAAGAAGTCAAGTTATCCCTCTTTGCTGATGCTATGATCCTATACCTGGAAAATCCAAGAGAATCTGTCAAAAACCTGCTTGTACTGATAAAGGACTTTGGCAAAGTCTTAGGGTACAAAATAAATGTGCAAAATACAGTTGCATTCTTCTACACCAACAACAAGCAGGCAGAGAACCAAATAAAATCACAATCCCATTCACAATAGTCACAAAAACACAAAAGTGAAATACCTCAGCATCTTCCTAACCAGAAAAGTGAAAGAACTTAACAATGAAAACTACAAAACACTACTCAAAGAAATTCAAGAAGACATAGACAAATGGAAAAATATTCTATGCTTATGGATAGGAAGAATCAACATTGTTAAGATGTCCATACTACCAAAGGCAATTTACATGCTCAGCACAATATTCATTAAATTGCTAACATCATTCTTCTCAGACCTGGAAATGACAATACAGAAATTCACATGAAAACACAAATGACCAAGAACAGCCAAAGAAATCCTTAGCAAAAGAAACAAAGCAGGAGGTGTCATAATTCCGGACTTTAAACTTTACTATAAGCTTATAGTATTGGTACTATAACTTTACTATCATACCAATCAAACTGCTTGATATGGTACACGA
>NW_007223074.1:0-755 GCF_000164805.1 Carlito syrichta | reverse complement strand
GTAAGTATGGTAGATAAATCATTTTAATTCTATTACAAAAGTTGAAAAACAAAAGTATTAAAAATAACTATAACTAAGAAAGCTAAAATGCACAAAATAGATGTAAATTGTGACAGCTATAACATAAAATATGGGCATGAAGAGGATAAAGCAGAGAGCTTTTGAATGTAATGAAACTTAAAGTTGTTATCAGCTCAAAATAGACTCTTATAATTATGAGATATTTATGTAAGCCCAAATGTAAATACACACACAAAATATACAGAAGTTACATGAAAGAAAAACAGAAAGGAATCAAAAATTAATTTCAAAAAATTAAGCAAAATGCAAAGGAAGACACAAAAGAGAGGAATAGACAAAATAAGTATAAGTCAAACAAAGTCAGTAAAATAGTAATTAAAAATTATTTCCAATGAATAATTATTTTAAATGTAAACAGATTGATCACACCAATTAAAATTCTTAGGTTGACTGAATGGATTTTAAAAAGTCCCAGTTATATTCTGTCTACAAGAAACTCACTTGGGAGATTTAAGGACATTCATAAACTCAGTGAATTCATGGGAAAATATATTCCATGCAAGTGATAACTTAAAAAAATCAGAGATAACTACACTTATATCAGATAAATAGACCTTACATAAAAATACATCAGAAGACATGACAGAAAATATTAAATAAGGATAAAATGTCACTCTGCAAGGAAATACGTGTGTATGTATAAAAACATCAGAGTATCTATCTTTCTATCTATC
>NW_007223073.1:0-700 GCF_000164805.1 Carlito syrichta | reverse complement strand
ATTGTGACAGCTATAACATAAAATATGGGCATGAAGAGGATAAAGCAGAGAGCTTTTGAATGTAATGAAACTTAAAGTTGTTATCAGCTCAAAATAGACTCTTATAATTATGAGATATTTATGTAAGCCCAAATGTAAATACACACACAAAATATACAGAAGTTACATGAAAGAAAAACAGAAAGGAATCAAAAATTAATTTCAAAAAATTAAGCAAAATGCAAAGGAAGACACAAAAGAGAGGAATAGACAAAATAAGTATAAGTCAAACAAAGTCAGTAAAATAGTAATTAAAAATTATTTCCAATGAATAATTATTTTAAATGTAAACAGATTGATCACACCAATTAAAATTCTTAGGTTGACTGAATGGATTTTAAAAAGTCCCAGTTATATTCTGTCTACAAGAAACTCACTTGGGAGATTTAAGGACATTCATAAACTCAGTGAATTCATGGGAAAATATATTCCATGCAAGTGATAACTTAAAAAAATCAGAGATAACTACACTTATATCAGATAAAATAGACCTTACATAAAAATACATCAGAAGACATGACAGAAAATATTAAATAAGGATAAAAATGTCACTCTGCAAGGAAATACGTGTGTATGTATAAAACATCAGAGTATCTATCTTTCTATCTATCTGTCTCTCATCTCTCTCTCTCTCTCTCTCTCTCTCTCTATATATATATAT
>NW_007223072.1:0-436 GCF_000164805.1 Carlito syrichta | reverse complement strand
AAAGTGGCTTCAGGCCTTGAATACATTTTAGTGGCAGCCATTCCACAATGACTCTGATTTTTGGTGAGTCCGTGGACCCAAAAGTTTTGGGTGTAGCACTGACCTAGGAGGTTACAGGGTTGGGGTGTGATCCAGTGTCATACCAGCTGGTACCATCCCAGAAATGCCTACATCATTTGTCTCCCAACTCAAAGTATTGCAGCATTGAGAGATACTCCTTTTGCTTTGAAGGAGAAGTAAGAGTACAGGAGAATTTGCCTTGGAAATAGTACCAGCCCCACTACAGTACAATACAACCTGGTGCAGATACCGGAAGCCCCTGTTTTCAGGCCATTGGTCCTATTGTTGCTTATAAACTCACCCCGAATCAGAAGGAAATCTGTCACCCTGGAGGGACAGATTCAAGTTCCAGCTGGCTTTACCACCAGCTAATTAA
>NW_007223071.1:0-1490 GCF_000164805.1 Carlito syrichta | reverse complement strand
TATATATATATATCAAACTAATGGGAGAAATAACAATAAAATAACTGTATGAGACTTCAATACTTCATTTTCAATAATGAATACAACCTTAAGACAAAAGATTAATGAAGGAACAGAGGAATTAAGCAACATTATCAACTAAATGGAACGGACATATACAGAACATTCTACCCAACTGTGCACAATACACATTATTCTCAGGTGAACATTAAATTTTCCCAGGATAGACTGGATGTTAGCTCATAAACAAAATCTTACCAAATGTACGACAATTGAAATTATACTAAGTCTATTATTCTGTCATAGTGGTATAAAAGCAGAAATCAATATAAACTCTAAAATTCACATTTATGTGAAAATTTAATAACACACTCTTGAATAATCATAAGGTTAAAGAAGAAATTCAAAAGAAATTTAGAGTGGTGAAGCAGAGCAAGATGAGGAGTTTTTCAATTTGTTTTTCCTCTGGGCAATGATTACTGGAAGGTTATAGTTGGCCAACTAACTATGCAAGATAACACCTTCACAGAAACTGAAAAAGAGCAAATGAGAGATCACAGTACCAATTTTTTAGTATAATCACAAGAAAAGACACAGGGAGGATAAACCCCCATTGCCTATACCTAGCTTTCCCTAGCCCCAGACAACACACTATGGAGAGAAAATCTGTGTGCTTGAGGAAGAGAGAGGGAAGTGAATGTGGGGCTTTGCATTGGAACTCAGTGTTATCCCCACCACAGGGGAACACAGAATCTGGTAGAATTCTTAGACTGTTGATTCCAGGCCAGTGCTCATGCAGTGATCATTTACTCTTACCCTGGATTCGAGGGGAATCTGCACCCATGGTGAGAAGAATGCAGGTCTCAGCCCTTTTCACCATTGGCTGAATAAAGTGGCTTCAGGCCTTGAATACATTTTAGTGGCAGCCATACCACAATGACTCTGATGTTTTGGTGAGTCCGTGGACCCAAAAGTGTTGGGTGTAGCACTGACCTAGGAGGCTACAGGGTTGGGGTGTGATCCAGTGTCATACCAGCTGGTACCATCCCAGAAATGCCTACATCATCTGTCTCCCAACTCAAAGTACTGCAGCATTGAGAGATACTCCTTTTGCTCTGAAGGAGAAGTAAGAGTACAGGAGAATTTGCCTTGGAAATAGTACCAGCCCCACTACAGTACAATACAACCTGGTGCAGATACCTGAAGCCCCTGTCTTCAGGCCATTGGTCCTATTGTTGCTTATAAACTCACCCCGAATCAGAAGGAAATCTGTCACCCTGGAGGGACAGATTCAAGTTCCAGCTGGCTTTACCACCAGCTAATTAATGTGGTCTTAGGCCATCAGTAAACATCAGAAGCAGTCAGGCAGTGACACGAGTGGGACTTGAGTGAGCTCCAGTGCTGCGTTGTTCTGAGAGGCCATGGCTTCTAGCGCAACCCAGGATGATGCTCGCTACAGCTACCATGGGAATGTCTGTGTAACCCTCCCC
>NW_007223070.1:0-792 GCF_000164805.1 Carlito syrichta | reverse complement strand
TACCCTGGATTCGAGGGGAATCTGCACCCATGGTGAGAAGAATGCAGGTCTCAGCCCTTTTCACATTGGCTGAATAAAGTGGCTTCAGGCCTTGAATACATTTTAGTGGCAGCCATACCACAATGACTCTGATGTTTTGGTGAGTCCGTGGACCCAAAAGTGTTGGGTGTAGCACCGACCTAGGAGGCTACAGGGTTGGGGTGTGATCCAGTGTCATACCAGCTGGTACCATCCCAGAAATGCCTACATCATCTGTCTCCCAACTCAAAGTACTGCAGCATTGAGAGATACTCCTTTTGCTCTGAAGGAGAAGTAAGAGTACAGGAGAATTTGCCTTGGAAATAGTACCAGCCCCACTACAGTACAATACAACCTGGTGCAGATACCTGAAGCCCCTGTCTTCAGGCCATTGGTCCTATTGTTGCTTATAAACTCACCCCGAATCAGAAGGAAATCTGTCACCCTGGAGGGACAGATTCAAGTTCCAGCTGGCTTTACCACCAGCTAATTAATGTGGTCTTAGGCCATCAGTAAACATCAGAAGCAGTCAGGCAGTGACACGAGTGGGACTTGAGTGAGCTCCAGTGCTGCGTTGTTCTGAGAGGCCATGGCTTCTAGCGCAACCCAGGATGATGCTCGCTACAGCTACCATGGGAATGTCTGTGTAACCCTCCCCTAATTCCTGGCAGCTCAGCATGGAAAGAGACTCTTTTGGCTTGGAGGGAAAAGAGGGAAGTTAGTGTAGGACTTTGCCTGACAACTGTAGGATTCTCTCTGATCTTCATCAAGTTC
>NW_007223069.1:0-1394 GCF_000164805.1 Carlito syrichta | reverse complement strand
GACCTAGGAGGCTACAGGGTTGGGGTGTGATCCAGTGTCATACCAGCTGGTACCATCCCAGAAATGCCTACATCATCTGTCTCCCAACTCAAAGTACTGCAGCATTGAGAGATACTCCTTTTGCTCTGAAGGAGAAGTAAGAGTACAGGAGAATTTGCCTTGGAAATAGTACCAGCCCCACTACAGTACAATACAACCTGGTGCAGATACCTGAAGCCCCTGTCTTCAGGCCATTGGTCCTATTGTTGCTTATAAACTCACCCCGAATCAGAAGGAAATCTGTCACCCTGGAGGGACAGATTCAAGTTCCAGCTGGCTTTACCACCAGCTAATTAATGTGGTCTTAGGCCATCAGTAAACATCAGAAGCAGTCAGGCAGTGACACGAGTGGGACTTGAGTGAGCTCCAGTGCTGTGTTGTTCTGAGAGGCCATGGCTTCTAGCGCAACCCAGGATGATGCTCGCTACAGCTACCATGGGAATGTCTGTGTAACCCTCCCCTAATTCCTGGCAGCTCAGCATGGAAAGAGACTCTTTTGGCTTGGAGGGAAAAGAGGGAAGTTAGTGTAGGACTTTGCCTGACAACTGTAGGATTCTCTCTGATCTTCATCAAGTTCATCAGAATTGGGTATGTAGGAGCCTGCATGGTAGCTGCAGTATAATTGGGCTTAGAGTACCTTCTAACTCTTGAAACTGCAGTGATTGAAGGCTTAAGAAATTCAAAAGTAAGTCCCTTTTGAATTCTTGGACGGTCCTCTGCAGAAGAATGGGTAAAAATAAGGCCACACTGTGAAGACAGGAATTCAACCTAACTGTTGAATAAATTAAGAACATTCAGGGAAATGTGATCTAACCAAACAGACTAAAAAAGACACCAGTGACCAACCCTAGGGTGACAGAGATGTGTGACTTCTCAGGGAATTTAAAATAGCTAACTTGAGGAAGGTCAACAAACTTTAGGAAACACAGAGAATTCATTTAGAAATTTCATAGAGAAATTTAATAAAAATATTGAATTAAAAAAGAAGTAAAAATATGGACCTGAAAAATACAACTGATTTTGCGAGCCGGCCGTGGAGGTGGAGGCCCGCCTGAGCGTTAGGGATCCAGGCGGGCTGCGGACCCTGAGACCACCAGGTTGGGTTCAGGAGCTGAAGGCCCATTCCCTCCTCCCTTCTTTGTTGTTTGGCATGACCCACTAACAGGGACTTGGATAATCTCAGCATGAAGTTCTGAGCGTATGACAGGCATGGCTGACTCTAGGGATCCATTGTTCCCATTTCTCACAGACTTTGGTTTCGGCTTTAAACTTAACACAGCTCAAACTCAGGTCACATTTGGGAGCCTTTTGTTTGGTACAAGCTTATTTATAAGATTTAAAAGTATATTTGTAGA
>NW_007223068.1:0-597 GCF_000164805.1 Carlito syrichta | reverse complement strand
TCGGGCTGCGGACCCTGAGACCACCAGGTTGGGTTCAGGAGCTGAAGGCCCATTCCCTCCTCCCTTCTTTGTTGTTTGGCATGACCCACTAACAGGGACTTGGATAATCTCAGCATGAAGTTCTGAGCGTATGACAGGCATGGCTGACTCTAGGGATCCATTGTTCCCATTTCTCACAGACTTTGGTTTCGGCTTTAAACTTAACACAGCTCAAACTCAGGTCACATTTGGGAGCCTTTTGTTTGGTACAAGCTTATTTATAAGATTTAAAAGTATATTTGTAGAATTAGTATATACATTTAGAGAGTTGTTTCCAGCTTGAGGTGGTATAAATGATTATCTAGAGTTACCAGAAATGGCCCAGCATGAACTTTGAACTGGGCCACATTCCTAAGGGCCCAGCATCCGCTTTGGGCTGGGCTGCATTCTTTTAAACCAGTTTTTTAGTTACAATTAGTGTAGGGTTTTTTTTACTTATTATAGAAGCTGAATTTATTTTATTCATAGAAAGTACTGTAGAATAGGTCATGCTACGTCAGGGAATTATGTTATTTCAAGCATGACCAAATATGATATTTTGAGGTTTTATAAGAATAC
>NW_007223067.1:0-11316 GCF_000164805.1 Carlito syrichta | reverse complement strand
ACTGGGCCACATTCCTAAGGGCCCAGCATCCGCTTTGGGCTGGGCTGCATTCTTTTAAACCAGTTTTTTAGTTACAATTAGTGTAGGGTTTTTTTTACTTATTATAGAAGCTGAATTTATTTTATTCATAGAAAGTACTGTAGAATAGGTCATGCTACGTCAGGGAATTATGTTATTTCAAGCATGACCAAATATGATATTTTGAGGTTTTATAAGAATACAGCTCACTTTAGAAATTTCACTGTTCCCACCTTTTACTAATTGCGGTTTTGGCTTTAGTACAATTACAATTTGTATTTGGATTTTATTTTAGAGGCTTTATTGCTGATGATCAACTTTATATATTAGGATTAGGAATTAGAAATTTTTATAGAAATTAAGAAAGATACATAGGATTTTAGAATAGCCATTTTGTTAAGAGATTATAATCAACTGTTCCTGGAAATGGCCCAGCGTGATCTTTGGACTGGGCCACATTCTTTAGGAACTGGTTTGAGCTATAATTAAGAGTTTTTTATAGTACAGGTAAACTTAGCACAGAATAGAAAGGTATTAGGATTTAAGTCAGTCATTAGGTGTTGGGTATGCACAAGTTTTAGAAGTTATTGATTATTAGAATATTATGATGTTAGAATTGTTGAATTGCTTGTGAGGAACATTAACCAAGTATGAGGAACAGTGAAACAATATTGGGATTGTCCTTCCTCATGCTTGAGGAAACACCTGTTGGGTGGGGGGACGCCCCTCATCCACCTGGCTTTGTGTTCTTGTGAAAATCTTGCCTGTGAAACTTTAGGATAAAAGGCTTACGGTTTGCCCCATTAAATCAGCTTCTGCACTAGACAGAGTCCAGTCTCTTTCTTTCTCCCCCCTTCCCTTTCTTTCTCTTTATTTCTCCAGAATAATCGCCGATGCTGCCACACCTCCCAGTGACCCCCTAAATCTCTCTGCAGGGGCTGGTCCCCCATAATTGATGAGCTGAAAAAAATGAAACAGAGTTTTTCAACAGGAGATTTGATTAAACAGAATATAATCAGAGAACTAGAGAACAAATGACTTGAAAATACACAACCAGAGGAGAAGCAAGAAAAAAGAAATGAAAAAGAATGAAGAATGCTTAGATACAGAAAATTGCCTCAAAAAGGCAAATCTATGAGACATTGAACTCAAAGAGGGAGTAAAAAGTAGAGGTAGAGCTGGGCTCGGTGGCTCAGCCTGTAATCTCACGCCTTTGGGAGGCTGAGGTGAGTGGATTGCCTAAGCCCGCAGGTTTGAGACCTGCCTGGGAAGGCAAGACCTCATCTCTACAATAAACAAAAAAATTAGCTGGATGTGGTAGTGTGCGCCTGTACTTCCAGCTACTTGGAAGGCTGAGGCGTAAGGATCGCTGGAGCCCAGCAGGTAGAGGCTGCGGTGGCCGGGAATGGCCACGGCACTCCAGTCTGGGTGACAGTGAGACTCCAACTCAAAAAAAAAAAGTAGAGGTCGAGAGTTTATTCAAATAAATAATAACAGGGAATTTTCCAAGTTCAGAAAGTGATATGAATATCCAGGTATAAGAAGGTCAAAGATCACCCAGTAGATCAAACGCAGATAAACTACCCCAAGGCATTTAATAATCAAACTCTCAAGGGTCAAGGTCAAAGAGAGGATTCTAAACACAGGAAAAGAAAACAAGCAAAAAAAATATGTATAAATGAGTTATGATACATCTGGCGGCAGACTTCTCAGCAGAAATATTGCAGGACAGAAGGAAGTGGAATAATATATTCAAAGTGGTGAAGGCAAAAAACTTATAACTCAGAATACTGTATTGAGTAAAGCTATCCTTCAAACATGAAGGAGAAATAAAGACTTTCACAGACAAATAAAAGTTGAGGAAATTCATCAATACCAGAACTGTTGGACAAGAAATGACAAAGGGCATTCTTCAATCTGAAAGGAAAGGATGCTAATGTGCAACCAAAATCTTCTGAAGGTGTAAAACTCACTGGTGTTACATAGATATAATTCAAAATACACTTATACCATTATTGTGATATGTAAATCACTCAATCTGAAGACTAAAAGACAAATCTACCAAAAATAATACTAACTACAATGATTTGCTAGGAGATAGGCAATATAAAATTTATAAATTGAGATGACTAAAAGTCAAAATTTAGTGTTGATGGAAATAAAGAAAAGAGTTTTTTTGCTTTTGTTTTTTTTTTGTTTTGCTTTGCTTGTTTTGGTTCTTTTCTCTGTAATTAAAGTTAAGCTGTCATCAGTTTAAAATAACTTGTTATAACTAAAAGATGTTCTTATGAAGCCATCAGGTAATCGCAAAGAAAATTTACAATAAACACTAAAAATAAAAAGCAAGGAATTCAAGCATAGGACAAAAGAAAAATCACTTAACGGCAAAGTTAAGACTATAAGAAAGGAAGAAAGAAAAGAGAAGTTACAAAAATAACCAGAAAAAGTAACGAAATAACATTAGATATTTCATATCTATCATTAATGACACTGAATGCAAGTAGACTAAGTTCTCCAACTGAAACACAGAGTGGCTGGAGGGATTAAAAAAACCCAAACAACTATAAGCTGTCTGCAAGAAACTGACCTACTTCATCTGTGAACACACACTAGAAAGTGAAGGTATAAAAATGTTATTATGTGCAAATCATATCCATGCATTGGTTATTTAGATAAATATACCTAAATTTGTGAACTAAAAAAAAAGGAAAAGAAGATTATTATATAATAATAAAGGGACCAATTAAGCAAGAAGATATAATAATTATAAATACATGTGCATCCAAATATAAAAACAAATGTTGATAGATATAAAAGGAGAAATAGAGTGCAGTGCACTAGCATTAAGGGACTTCAACATCTCATTTTCAACATGGATATATCATCCAGACAGTAACTCAACAAAGAAATATTGTGATGAAACGACACTCTAGGCCATATAGACCTATCTGACATACATGGAACAATTCATCCAACTGCTGCAGAATATACATACTTCTCAACATCACATGGAATATTCTCCATGATAGAGCATATGGTAGACCACACAACAATTTCAAAAAGTTAAATCATATCAAGTATTTTTTCTGACTACAAGAAAAACATTGAAAACTGTACATATACATGGAAATTAAAGGATATGCTCCTTAATGACCACTGAATCAATGAAAAAATTAAGAAGGAAACAAAAAGATTTCTTTAAACAAAAGACTTGGAAACAAAATATACCAAAACCTAAGGGATACAGCAAAATCAATACTCAGAGGGAAGTCTATTGCAATAAACACCTACAGCAAAAAAGGAGAAGCACTTCAAATAAACAACCTCAAAAAACTAGAGAAGCAAGAATGATCTAAACTCAGTATTAGTAGGACAGAAATAAAATCAGAGAGACAAAAATAAAATTGAGATTTAAAAAATGATACAAAAAATCAACAAAATGAAAAGTTGGTTTTTGAAAATATAAACTAAATTGACAAATACTTAGCTAATCCAAAAAAAGGGAGATTGAGAAGAAAGAAAAAAATAAAATCACAGCCAAAAAAGGTGATATTACAATTCATACCAAAGAAACACAACAAATTACTAGAGACTATTTACAAAGAACCATACTTGAAAAAATTGAAAAACTTAGAAGAAATGGATAAATTTATAGACACTTACAACCTACCAAAATTAAACCATGATCAAACCAATAAAAAAAAATGAGGTCAAAGCAATAATAAAGGGCGACCCCCTTGAGTCCCCTCCCTCTGTGAGAGCTTTTCTATCTTCTCAATAAATCCTGCTTTCTAAGAAAAAGAAAAAACAGTAAGAGTCGTGCACAGTGGCTCAAGACTGTAATCCCAGCACTTTTGGAGGTTGCAGTGAGAGGGCTGCCTGAGTCCGTAGGGTTGAGAACAGCCTGGGCAACTAGGTGAGACCTCATCACTATAATAAAGCAAAAAATTAGCTGGGTGTGGTAGTGTGGTGGTAGTGGTAATGGGCCTGTAGTTCAACTACTTGGAAGGCTGAGGTGGAAGGATAGCCTGAGCCCAGCAGGTCGATGGCAGGGATGGCTGAGTATGCTACTGCGCTCCAGCCTGGGCAGCCGAGTGAGACTCCAACTCATGAAAAAAATAAAGTAAAAGACAATAATAAATAGATTTCCAAAAGCTCAGGACCTGATAGATTCACTACTAAATTCAATCAAACATGTAAAGAAGAACTAATACCAATTGAACTCAACCTATTTCAAAAATCTGAAGAGAAGGAAAAGCTTCCCAAGTCATTCTATGGGGTTAGATTTATCCTGATGCTAAAACTAGACAAAGAAACAACAAAGAAAACTGTAGGCCAATATCCCTGATGAACATAGATGCACATTAGAAAGATCATCCAAAATGAGCAAGTGAGACTTCTCCCAGAGAATGAAAAAATGGTTGAACATAATCAAATCAGTAAACATGATATAACGGTAACAGAATCAAGGACAAACAAAAATATCATTTCAAAAGATGCTAAAAAACATTAAATAAAATTCAACATTCCTTCATTAAAAAAACTCTTAACAAACTGAGTATAGAAGGAACATATCTCAAACAATAATACCTGTATATGACAAACTCACAGCTAATATCATACTAAATGGGGAAAAATTGAAAGCCTTTCTCCTAAAATCTGGAGCAAAACAAGGAACAACATATAACTGTTATTCAACATAGTACTAGAAGTCCTTGAAAGGACAGACCAAGAGCCAAAAGTCATTTTTCATCTTGTTCTTAAACCCTAATACAGTGATGAGAAAGCAGAAGCTATGTTTTGGAGAAATACATACTTTAGATAAAGATTAACCTTGCTGACATTGTCTTTTCAGAAACAGACTTCTGGTGCTGGAGGGTGTCTCATGGCTTAGAGGGTGTCTCATGGCTTTTATTTTTTTAAAAAAATTATTTATTTATTTTTTATTACGAAGTTGTGGGGTACAGTTAAGGGTTAGGTATACAATTGCGTTTCATTCAGGCACCCTGTTGATATGGGGTGTTTCCCCGTTCCCAGACAGATATTTGCTACTGTTAATCCCATCTCCCTCCTCCCACCATAGTTTCCCAGTACTGTCAGTCATTTTCGTATAGTATTGCATTGGATGTTTAAGGTCCATTATATGAGTGAGAACATGTGATACTCGGATCTTTGTTTCTGTAAGAGATCACTCAGTATTATAGACTCTAGTTCCATCCAGGTTGCTGCGAAATTCATGATTTTGTTCTTTTTTATGGCTGTGTAGTATTCCATCGTGTATATGTACCACATTTTTTATTCCCGTCCTCTTTTGACGGGCAGCATGGCTGTTTCCAGGTTCTTGCTATTGTGAACAACGCTGCGATAAACATGTGTGTGCAGGTATCTTTTTTATAGAGTGATTTGTGTTCTTCAGGATATATTCTCAGTAGGGGGATTGCGGGGTCATATGGGAGGTTGGTATTTAGAGCTTTTAGGAATCGCCATACGGCTTTCCACAGAGGTTGCACTAGTTTACACTCCCACCAACAGTGTAGAAGTGTTCCCTTTTCACCACAACCTCTCCAGCAGCTGTTACTTTTTGACTTGTTGATAATTGCCATCTGATGGGGTTAGGTGGTATCTCAGTGTGGTTTCGATTTGCATCTCCCTGATGATTAGTGAGGTTGAACATTTCTTCATGTGTTTGTTGGCTGCTCGAATGTCTTCCTTTGTGAAGTGTCTGTTCTTTTGTAAAGGGAGTTTACAAGGCCTAAGACTTCACACATTAGGCAAAAGTTATGCAAATCACAAAACTTGTGATTACAAAAGTTATGCAGATCACAGGAATTGTGACCTCTCAGAAGAGGAAGTCGACGGGGATTCAGTCTTCCAGTAAATTGAGTCTCCTCTGCAGGGAAGTCAAGAATCCCCCAAAGTTCCCCACTGGGAATGCAAAGGAAATAAAGGGAAATGCACCCACCATTAGCACTAAGGAATATTATTCAGGAATGTACAGGAGCACTGGAATCCTTTTCACGCCCTTCCCTAGGGGCTGTGATAATGTGGGTGGACATTAGTGGATCTCTGTGTCACAGGGTTGCCAAGACCTTCGCAGATGGTCAATAAGGAAGTCACAGCAGTCACACCTATCGGATTTTAACATCTCCAGGTGAAAAGATTTATGCCAGGGCTTGGTGGGGAGGCTATGGGGCCACACTCATCTAGAGTGTAGGCCCGCTTCCTGTCTGTGGGGACTGAACTTTTCTTAAATAAATCTTTTCTTCTTTCACCTCTTTGTGTGTTGTAATTCTCTGCATTACTCGGATCCCTGGTTTGTCGGCGCTCACCTCCAGCCCACTGGCTCGATGCTGCTCCACCCAACCACCTTACCCTATCTATGCCCTAACAGTCCTAGTTAGAGTAATTAGACAAAAGAAAAAAAAAAGGGCATCCAAATTGGAAAGGAACAACTAAAATTTTTCTTGTGTGCAGATGATATAATCTTAAATCTAGAAAAACCCAAATAGTTCACCAAAACCTTTTGGAACTTATAAACAAATTTAGTAAATTTGTAGGATACAAAAATCAAAATACACAATCAGTAGCATTTTTATATGCCTAGAGTAAACCATCTTAAAAACATATAAAGAGAACAATCCCATTTGCAAAGCTAAAACCACAGGATATCTAGCAATAAACACAGGTTAAAAAGGTGAAATAGTTCTACAATGAAACTTACAAAGCACTTTTGAAAAAATAAAGAGGACACAGAAAAAATGAAAATATATTTCATGTTCATGTATTGCAATAATAATTTTTTAAATGCCCATGTTACTCAAAGTGATCTAGATTTCAAAGCAATCCCATTAAAAGTACCAATGACATTTTTCTCATTATTTTTAAATTTTAAAATTAATATGGAGCACAAAAGATCCCAAATATTCAAAGCAATCTTAAGCAAAAAATAACTAAGTTAGAAACACCACACTATCTGACTTCAAAATATACTACAAATAAATAGTAAACAAAACAGCATGATACCATTATAAAAACAGACACACAGATCAATGAAATGAAATAGGGAAGTGAGAAAAAAATTCACACATTTATAGCTAACTCATTTTCAACAAAGTCACCAAAAACAGACACTGGAGAAGGATTGTTTCCTCAATAAATGGTTCTGAGAAAACTGTATAGCAGAAGAATAAAACCAGACCTCTATGTCTAACAATATAGAAAAAAATCAAATAAAAATGGATTAAAGATTTAAACGTAAGCCTCGACAATATGAAGCTACCAGAAAAAAAAAAAAAAAAACAGTGGAAGATGCTTTAGGACACTAGTCTGGATAAGTTTATTTTGTAAGCAAGACCTCAAGAATACAGGTACCATAAGCTAAAATAGACAAATGGGATTATATCAAGCTAAAAACTTCTACACAACACAAGAAACAACCAACAGAGTGACAGGCAACCTACAGAATGGGTAAAAATATTTGTAAACTATTCACTTGACAAGGGATTAATCTCTAAAATACATAAGAAACTAAAACAACTCAATAGCAAAAAAAAAAATCTGATTAAAAATTGGACAAAAATTTGAACAGACATTTTTCAAAGGAAGACACACAGATGTCCAACAGGTAAATGAAAAATTATTTAACATCATTAATCAGCAGGGAAATGCAAATCAAAACCACAATGAGATGTAATTTCATTCTAGTTAAAATAGCCATTAACATAAAAAGAATATAACAGCTTCTGGTGCGGATACAGAAAAACGGAAATGCTCCTATGCTGTGTGAATGTAAGTTAGTACAGCAACTATGGAAAGCAGTATGACATTTCCTTTAAAAACTGTAAACAGAACTACCATAGTATCCAACAATCCCACTGCTGTGTATATATCCAAAAGAAAGGGAAATCGGTATATCGAATAGATTTCTGCATGTTTATTGTTGCATTACTCACAATAGCCAAGATATGGAATCAACCTAAGTGACCATCAACAAAAATTGTATTAAAAATGTGGTGTATATATACAATTGAATACTATTAATCCATAAAAAGAATGAAATTCTGTCATTTGCAGCAATATGGATCAAAATGGAGGATATTTTAGGGAAATAATCCAGGCACAGAAAGACAAACATTGCATGTTTTCACTCATATGTGGGAGATTCAAAAAAAAATCATATGGATGTAGAGAGTAGAATGCTAGTTACCAGAGACTGGAAATGGTGTGGGGGGGTTGGGGAGAGGAGGTGAAGTTGGTTAATGAGGACCCACATACAGTCAGATAGAAATAATAAGTCTAATATTCAATAGCACAGAAGGGTGCTATAGTTACCAATAATTTATTGTATGTTTCAAAATAAACTTGGAATGCTCATAACCCAAATAAATGACAAATGTTTGAGGTGATGAATGTTACAGTTATCTTTATTTGATGATTACACATTATATGCCTGTATCAAAACAGTTCACGTGCCCCATAAATATGTATGCTTATTATGTCTCAAGGAAAAAAACCCCCAGAAGATTAGAAAATACCTCAAGAAAAATGAAGCAAGACCACAATATGCCAAAATGTATGCGATGCATAAAACCAGTAAGAGAGAAGTCTATAGCAAAAAACACCCATATAAAAGAGAAAGATCTCAAGTAATAACCTCAATGAACAAGAAAAAAAAATAAAGTAAGCTCAAAGTTAGCAGAAATGAGAAAATAACCAAGACTAGAGCAGAAATAAAACAGAAAATAGAAAAACAATTAAAATTGAAACTAAAGTTGAGTTCTTGAAAATATCAACAAAACTGAGAAATTCTTGGCTAGTTTAAGAAAAAAAGACAGAAGACAAAATCAGAAAAGAAAAACAACAGAATAATTTCAAATAAGTAAAAATAAACATTTTTACAATGAACAGTCATATAATAACAAGCTGAATAATATAGAAAAAAATCGATAAGTTTCTAAAAATATATAGCCTACTAAGACTAAATCATAAGAAATATTAAGCTTGACCAGACTTATAACTAATATGAAGACAGAGTCAGTATTTTTAAATCTCCCCACAACAACAGAAAAAGTCTATGACCAGATGACTTTACCAGTGAATTCTACATAACAAACATTTAAAGAAGAATGTATCCAATCCTTCTCAAACTCTTCCAAAAAATTCGAAGAAGGAGCACTTCTAAACTTATTTTATCAAGGCAGCATCTTCTGGTACCAAAACCAGACAAGTACACCACAAGAAAAGTACAGATCAAAATCTCTGTCATTTGCCGAAACATGAATGGAACTGGAGGATATGATGTTTAGTGAAATAAGGTAGGCATAGAAAGACAAACACAATGTTTTCACTCATATGTGGGAGACAAAATTTAAAAAAAAGATTTCATGGCGGTACACACACACACACACACACACACACACACACACACACACACACACACGTAAATACCCACAACAAAATAGTAGCAAATCAAATCCAAATTGCACATTAAAAGGAACATACACAATAACCCAAGCACGATTTATTCTGGGAATTCAAGAATAGTTCAAGATAAAAAATCAATTATTTTGATACACCCATTAATAGAATGATTAAAATCACATGCAGAAAAGGCATTTGATAAACTCCAATACTCTTTCATGATAAAAAAAAATTTGCAATAAACTAGAATGGGAGAAAAGTACTTTAACATAATAAAGGCCACACATCAAACATAAACAGCTACCATCATACTCTTGCAAAACACTGAATTCTTTTCATCTTATATAGGAACAAGAAAAAAATGCCCACTTCCCACTCACATTCAACATAGTACTAGAAGGTCTAGGCAGAGCACCTAAGGCAAGAAAAATAAGTAAAAGACGTCAAAACTGGAAAGGAAAGAGTAAAATTGTCTCTGCTTGCAGATGGCATAACCTTATATACAGAAGACACTAAAGACTTTACGGGAGATGGGGAACTGTTAGAACTAATAAACAAATTCCGGAAAGTTGCAGAATACAAAATCAGCCTACAAAAATCAATTTTGTTTCTATATACTAACAATAAACTATATAAAAAGTATGTTAGGAAAAACAATTCAAGATACAATAGCATCATTATGAATATAACACTTAGGACTAATTGAACTCAGGAGGTGACATGTATACTGAAAAGTACAAAACACTGATGAAAAATTAAGGAAGACACTAACAAATGTAAAAGTGGTTTCTGTTCACAGATGGTTAAAATATCTATAACCAAAGTGATCTTCACATGCAATGCAATCTCGATCAAAATCCCAATGATATGTTTTACAGAAATAGAAAAAAATTCTACAATTCATGTGGAACAAGAAATAACCTGCATAGCCAAATAGATCCTTTAAAATAAGAACAAAGCTAGAAGCATCAGACTTCCTGATTTCAAATATGTAAGACAAAGGTAAAGTAATCAAAACTATATTATACTGTATTAAAGAGAGACACGGAACGATGGAACAGAATAGAGAGACCAGAAATAAATCCACACAGATATCCTCAATTGATCTTTGGAAAGGGTGCCAGGAATACACAGTGGGGAAAGGATAGTCGCTGTAACTAACGATGCTTAGGAAACTGGATATCTATATGCAAAAGAATGAAATTGGACCCTTATCTTACACCATACACAGAAGTCAAGTCAAAATGGATTGAAGGCTTACGGGTAAGACCGGAAACTGTAAAACTCATGGAAAAAAATTTTGTAAAAAATTTCATGATGTTAGTACTGGCTGTTATTTCACAGATATGACACCAAAAGTATAGACAACAAAAATAAAATAAACAAATAAGTGGACTACCTCCAACTTGAAAACATCTGTACAACAAAAGAAACAATCAACAGATTAAAATAGCAAATTAATAATAGGAGAATATATTTTCAAAACGTATATCCTGGGCAGCGAGATCTCATCTCTACAATAAATCAAAAAATCAGATGGGCGTGGTAGCGCATGCCTGTAATTCCGGCTACTTGGAAGGCTGAGGCGGAAGGATCGCCGGAGCCCAGCAGGTCGAGGCTGCGGTGGCCGGGAGCCGCCACTGCGCTCCAGTCTGGGCGACAGAGTGAGTGAGACTCCAACTCAAAAACAACAAAAACAAGCCGGGCTCGGTGGCTCAGCCTGTAATCCCACGCCTTTGGGAGGCTGAGGTGAGTGGATGGCCTGAGCCCGTGGGTTCGAGACCTGCCTGGGCAGCGAGACCTCATCTCTACAATAAATAAAAAAAAATCAGCTGGGCGTGGTAGTGCATGCCTGTAATTCCGGCTACTCGGAAGGAA
>NW_007223066.1:0-11315 GCF_000164805.1 Carlito syrichta | reverse complement strand
ACTGGGCCACATTCCTAAGGGCCCAGCATCCGCTTTGGGCTGGGCTGCATTCTTTTAAACCAGTTTTTTAGTTACAATTAGTGTAGGGTTTTTTTTACTTATTATAGAAGCTGAATTTATTTTATTCATAGAAAGTACTGTAGAATAGGTCATGCTACGTCAGGGAATTATGTTATTTCAAGCATGACCAAATATGATATTTTGAGGTTTTATAAGAATACAGCTCACTTTAGAAATTTCACTGTTCCCACCTTTTACTAATTGCGGTTTTGGCTTTAGTACAATTACAATTTGTATTTGGATTTTATTTTAGAGGCTTTATTGCTGATGATCAACTTTATATATTAGGATTAGGAATTAGAAATTTTTATAGAAATTAAGAAAGATACATAGGATTTTAGAATAGCCATTTTGTTAAGAGATTATAATCAACTGTTCCTGGAAATGGCCCAGCGTGATCTTTGGACTGGGCCACATTCTTTAGGAACTGGTTTGAGCTATAATTAAGAGTTTTTTATAGTACAGGTAAACTTAGCACAGAATAGAAAGGTATTAGGATTTAAGTCAGTCATTAGGTGTTGGGTATGCACAAGTTTTAGAAGTTATTGATTATTAGAATATTATGATGTTAGAATTGTTGAATTGCTTGTGAGGAACATTAACCAAGTATGAGGAACAGTGAAACAATATTGGGATTGTCCTTCCTCATGCTTGAGGAAACACCTGTTGGGTGGGGGGACGCCCCTCATCCACCTGGCTTTGTGTTCTTGTGAAAATCTTGCCTGTGAAACTTTAGGATAAAAGGCTTACGGTTTGCCCCATTAAATCAGCTTCTGCACTAGACAGAGTCCAGTCTCTTTCTTTCTCCCCCCTTCCCTTTCTTTCTCTTTATTTCTCCAGAATAATCGCCGATGCTGCCACACCTCCCAGTGACCCCCTAAATCTCTCTGCAGGGGCTGGTCCCCCATAATTGATGAGCTGAAAAAAATGAAACAGAGTTTTTCAACAGGAGATTTGATTAAACAGAATATAATCAGAGAACTAGAGAACAAATGACTTGAAAATACACAACCAGAGGAGAAGCAAGAAAAAAGAAATGAAAAAGAATGAAGAATGCTTAGATACAGAAAATTGCCTCAAAAAGGCAAATCTATGAGACATTGAACTCAAAGAGGGAGTAAAAAGTAGAGGTAGAGCTGGGCTCGGTGGCTCAGCCTGTAATCTCACGCCTTTGGGAGGCTGAGGTGAGTGGATTGCCTAAGCCCGCAGGTTTGAGACCTGCCTGGGAAGGCAAGACCTCATCTCTACAATAAACAAAAAAATTAGCTGGATGTGGTAGTGTGCGCCTGTACTTCCAGCTACTTGGAAGGCTGAGGCGTAAGGATCGCTGGAGCCCAGCAGGTAGAGGCTGCGGTGGCCGGGAATGGCCACGGCACTCCAGTCTGGGTGACAGTGAGACTCCAACTCAAAAAAAAAAAGTAGAGGTCGAGAGTTTATTCAAATAAATAATAACAGGGAATTTTCCAAGTTCAGAAAGTGATATGAATATCCAGGTATAAGAAGGTCAAAGATCACCCAGTAGATCAAACGCAGATAAACTACCCCAAGGCATTTAATAATCAAACTCTCAAGGGTCAAGGTCAAAGAGAGGATTCTAAACACAGGAAAAGAAAACAAGCAAAAAAAATATGTATAAATGAGTTATGATACATCTGGCGGCAGACTTCTCAGCAGAAATATTGCAGGACAGAAGGAAGTGGAATAATATATTCAAAGTGGTGAAGGCAAAAAACTTATAACTCAGAATACTGTATTGAGTAAAGCTATCCTTCAAACATGAAGGAGAAATAAAGACTTTCACAGACAAATAAAAGTTGAGGAAATTCATCAATACCAGAACTGTTGGACAAGAAATGACAAAGGGCATTCTTCAATCTGAAAGGAAAGGATGCTAATGTGCAACCAAAATCTTCTGAAGGTGTAAAACTCACTGGTGTTACATAGATATAATTCAAAATACACTTATACCATTATTGTGATATGTAAATCACTCAATCTGAAGACTAAAAGACAAATCTACCAAAAATAATACTAACTACAATGATTTGCTAGGAGATAGGCAATATAAAATTTATAAATTGAGATGACTAAAAGTCAAAATTTAGTGTTGATGGAAATAAAGAAAAGAGTTTTTTTGCTTTTGTTTTTTTTTTGTTTTGCTTTGCTTGTTTTGGTTCTTTTCTCTGTAATTAAAGTTAAGCTGTCATCAGTTTAAAATAACTTGTTATAACTAAAAGATGTTCTTATGAAGCCATCAGGTAATCGCAAAGAAAATTTACAATAAACACTAAAAATAAAAAGCAAGGAATTCAAGCATAGGACAAAAGAAAAATCACTTAACGGCAAAGTTAAGACTATAAGAAAGGAAGAAAGAAAAGAGAAGTTACAAAAATAACCAGAAAAAGTAACGAAATAACATTAGATATTTCATATCTATCATTAATGACACTGAATGCAAGTAGACTAAGTTCTCCAACTGAAACACAGAGTGGCTGGAGGGATTAAAAAAACCCAAACAACTATAAGCTGTCTGCAAGAAACTGACCTACTTCATCTGTGAACACACACTAGAAAGTGAAGGTATAAAAATGTTATTATGTGCAAATCATATCCATGCATTGGTTATTTAGATAAATATACCTAAATTTGTGAACTAAAAAAAAAGGAAAAGAAGATTATTATATAATAATAAAGGGACCAATTAAGCAAGAAGATATAATAATTATAAATACATGTGCATCCAAATATAAAAACAAATGTTGATAGATATAAAAGGAGAAATAGAGTGCAGTGCACTAGCATTAAGGGACTTCAACATCTCATTTTCAACATGGATATATCATCCAGACAGTAACTCAACAAAGAAATATTGTGATGAAACGACACTCTAGGCCATATAGACCTATCTGACATACATGGAACAATTCATCCAACTGCTGCAGAATATACATACTTCTCAACATCACATGGAATATTCTCCATGATAGAGCATATGGTAGACCACACAACAATTTCAAAAAGTTAAATCATATCAAGTATTTTTTCTGACTACAAGAAAAACATTGAAAACTGTACATATACATGGAAATTAAAGGATATGCTCCTTAATGACCACTGAATCAATGAAAAAATTAAGAAGGAAACAAAAAGATTTCTTTAAACAAAAGACTTGGAAACAAAATATACCAAAACCTAAGGGATACAGCAAAATCAATACTCAGAGGGAAGTCTATTGCAATAAACACCTACAGCAAAAAAGGAGAAGCACTTCAAATAAACAACCTCAAAAAACTAGAGAAGCAAGAATGATCTAAACTCAGTATTAGTAGGACAGAAATAAAATCAGAGAGACAAAAATAAAATTGAGATTTAAAAAATGATACAAAAAATCAACAAAATGAAAAGTTGGTTTTTGAAAATATAAACTAAATTGACAAATACTTAGCTAATCCAAAAAAAGGGAGATTGAGAAGAAAGAAAAAAATAAAATCACAGCCAAAAAAGGTGATATTACAATTCATACCAAAGAAACACAACAAATTACTAGAGACTATTTACAAAGAACCATACTTGAAAAAATTGAAAAACTTAGAAGAAATGGATAAATTTATAGACACTTACAACCTACCAAAATTAAACCATGATCAAACCAATAAAAAAAAATGAGGTCAAAGCAATAATAAAGGGCGACCCCCTTGAGTCCCCTCCCTCTGTGAGAGCTTTTCTATCTTCTCAATAAATCCTGCTTTCTAAGAAAAAGAAAAAACAGTAAGAGTCGTGCACAGTGGCTCAAGACTGTAATCCCAGCACTTTTGGAGGTTGCAGTGAGAGGGCTGCCTGAGTCCGTAGGGTTGAGAACAGCCTGCGCAACTAGGTGAGACCTCATCACTATAATAAAGCAAAAAATTAGCTGGGTGTGGTAGTGTGGTGGTAGTGGTAATGGGCCTGTAGTTCAACTACTTGGAAGGCTGAGTGGAAGATAGCCTGAGCCCAGCAGTCGATGGCAAGGATGGCTGAGTATGCTACTGCGCTCCAGCCTGGGCAGCCGAGTGAGACTCCAACTCATGAAAAAAATAAAGTAAAAGACAATAATAAATAGATTTCCAAAAGCTCAGGACCTGATAGATTCACTACTAAATTCAATCAAACATGTAAAGAAGAACTAATACCAATTGAACTCAACCTATTTCAAAAATCTGAAGAGAAGGAAAAGCTTCCCAAGTCATTCTATGGGGTTAGATTTATCCTGATGCTAAAACTAGACAAAGAAACAACAAAGAAAACTGTAGGCCAATATCCCTGATGAACATAGATGCACATTAGAAAGATCATCCAAAATGAGCAAGTGAGACTTCTCCCAGAGAATGAAAAAATGGTTGAACATAATCAAATCAGTAAACATGATATAACGGTAACAGAATCAAGGACAAACAAAAATATCATTTCAAAAGATGCTAAAAAACATTAAATAAAATTCAACATTCCTTCATTAAAAAAACTCTTAACAAACTGAGTATAGAAGGAACATATCTCAAACAATAATACCTGTATATGACAAACTCACAGCTAATATCATACTAAATGGGGAAAAATTGAAAGCCTTTCTCCTAAAATCTGGAGCAAAACAAGGAACAACATATAACTGTTATTCAACATAGTACTAGAAGTCCTTGAAAGGACAGACCAAGAGCCAAAAGTCATTTTTCATCTTGTTCTTAAACCCTAATACAGTGATGAGAAAGCAGAAGCTATGTTTTGGAGAAATACATACTTTAGATAAAGATTAACCTTGCTGACATTGTCTTTTCAGAAACAGACTTCTGGTGCTGGAGGGTGTCTCATGGCTTAGAGGGTGTCTCATGGCTTTTATTTTTTTAAAAAAATTATTTATTTATTTTTTATTACGAAGTTGTGGGGTACAGTTAAGGGTTAGGTATACAATTGCGTTTCATTCAGGCACCCTGTTGATATGGGGTGTTTCCCCGTTCCCAGACAGATATTTGCTACTGTTAATCCCATCTCCCTCCTCCCACCATAGTTTCCCAGTACTGTCAGTCATTTTCGTATAGTATTGCATTGGATGTTTAAGGTCCATTATATGAGTGAGAACATGTGATACTCGGATCTTTGTTTCTGTAAGAGATCACTCAGTATTATAGACTCTAGTTCCATCCAGGTTGCTGCGAAATTCATGATTTTGTTCTTTTTTATGGCTGTGTAGTATTCCATCGTGTATATGTACCACATTTTTTATTCCCGTCCTCTTTTGACGGGCAGCATGGCTGTTTCCAGGTTCTTGCTATTGTGAACAACGCTGCGATAAACATGTGTGTGCAGGTATCTTTTTTATAGAGTGATTTGTGTTCTTCAGGATATATTCTCAGTAGGGGGATTGCGGGGTCATATGGGAGGTTGGTATTTAGAGCTTTTAGGAATCGCCATACGGCTTTCCACAGAGGTTGCACTAGTTTACACTCCCACCAACAGTGTAGAAGTGTTCCCTTTTCACCACAACCTCTCCAGCAGCTGTTACTTTTTGACTTGTTGATAATTGCCATTCTGATGGGGTTAGGTGGTATCTCAGTGTGGTTTCGATTTGCATCTCCCTGATGATTAGTGAGGTTGAACATTTCTTCATGTGTTTGTTGGCTGCTCGAATGTCTTCCTTTGTGAAGTGTCTGTTCTTTTGTAAAGGGAGTTTACAAGGCCTAAGACTTCACACATTAGGCAAAAGTTATGCAAATCACAAAACTTGTGATTACAAAAGTTATGCAGATCACAGGAATTGTGACCTCTCAGAAGAGGAAGTCGACGGGGATTCAGTCTTCCAGTAAATTGAGTCTCCTCTGCAGGGAAGTCAAGAATCCCCCAAAGTTCCCCACTGGGAATGCAAAGGAAATAAAGGGAAATGCACCCACCATTAGCACTAAGGAATATTATTCAGGAATGTACAGGAGCACTGGAATCCTTTTCACGCCCTTCCCTAGGGGCTGTGATAATGTGGGTGGACATTAGTGGATCTCTGTGTCACAGGGTTGCCAAGACCTTCGCAGATGGTCAATAAGGAAGTCACAGCAGTCACACCTATCGGATTTTAACATCTCCAGGTGAAAAGATTTATGCCAGGGCTTGGTGGGGAGGCTATGGGGCCACACTCATCTAGAGTGTAGGCCCGCTTCCTGTCTGTGGGGACTGAACTTTTCTTAAATAAATCTTTTCTTCTTTCACCTCTTTGTGTGTTGTAATTCTCTGCATTACTCGGATCCCTGGTTTGTCGGCGCTCACCTCCAGCCCACTGGCTCTGATGCTGCTCCACCCAACCACCTTACCCTATCTATGCCCTAACAGTCCTAGTTAGAGTAATTAGACAAAAGAAAAAAAAAAGGGCATCCAAATTGGAAAGGAACAACTAAAATTTTTCTTGTGTGCAGATGATATAATCTTAAATCTAGAAAAACCCAAATAGTTCACCAAAACCTTTTGGAACTTATAAACAAATTTAGTAAATTTGTAGGATACAAAAATCAAAATACACAATCAGTAGCATTTTTATATGCCTAGAGTAAACCATCTTAAAAACATATAAAGAGAACAATCCCATTTGCAAAGCTAAAACCACAGGATATCTAGCAATAAACACAGGTTAAAAAGGTGAAATAGTTCTACAATGAAACTTACAAAGCACTTTTGAAAAAATAAAGAGGACACAGAAAAAATGAAAATATATTTCATGTTCATGTATTGCAATAATAATTTTTTAAATGCCCATGTTACTCAAAGTGATCTAGATTTCAAAGCAATCCCATTAAAAGTACCAATGACATTTTTCTCATTATTTTTAAATTTTAAAATTAATATGGAGCACAAAAGATCCCAAATATTCAAAGCAATCTTAAGCAAAAAATAACTAAGTTAGAAACACCACACTATCTGACTTCAAAATATACTACAAATAAATAGTAAACAAAACAGCATGATACCATTATAAAAACAGACACACAGATCAATGAAATGAAATAGGGAAGTGAGAAAAAAATTCACACATTTATAGCTAACTCATTTTCAACAAAGTCACCAAAAACAGACACTGGAGAAGGATTGTTTCCTCAATAAATGGTTCTGAGAAAACTGTATAGCAGAAGAATAAAACCAGACCTCTATGTCTAACAATATAGAAAAAAATCAAATAAAAATGGATTAAAGATTTAAACGTAAGCCTCGACAATATGAAGCTACCAGAAAAAAAAAAAAAAAAACAGTGGAAGATGCTTTAGGACACTAGTCTGGATAAGTTTATTTTGTAAGCAAGACCTCAAGAATACAGGTACCATAAGCTAAAATAGACAAATGGGATTATATCAAGCTAAAAACTTCTACACAACACAAGAAACAACCAACAGAGTGACAGGCAACCTACAGAATGGGTAAAAATATTTGTAAACTATTCACTTGACAAGGGATTAATCTCTAAAATACATAAGAAACTAAAACAACTCAATAGCAAAAAAAAAAATCTGATTAAAAATTGGACAAAAATTTGAACAGACATTTTTCAAAGGAAGACACACAGATGTCCAACAGGTAAATGAAAAATTATTTAACATCATTAATCAGCAGGGAAATGCAAATCAAAACCACAATGAGATGTAATTTCATTCTAGTTAAAATAGCCATTAACATAAAAAGAATATAACAGCTTCTGGTGCGGATACAGAAAAACGGAAATGCTCCTATGCTGTGTGAATGTAAGTTAGTACAGCAACTATGGAAAGCAGTATGACATTTCCTTTAAAAACTGTAAACAGAACTACCATAGTATCCAACAATCCCACTGCTGTGTATATATCCAAAAGAAAGGGAAATCGGTATATCGAATAGATTTCTGCATGTTTATTGTTGCATTACTCACAATAGCCAAGATATGGAATCAACCTAAGTGACCATCAACAAAAATTGTATTAAAAATGTGGTGTATATATACAATTGAATACTATTAATCCATAAAAAGAATGAAATTCTGTCATTTGCAGCAATATGGATCAAAATGGAGGATATTTTAGGGAAATAATCCAGGCACAGAAAGACAAACATTGCATGTTTTCACTCATATGTGGGAGATTCAAAAAAAAATCATATGGATGTAGAGAGTAGAATGCTAGTTACCAGAGACTGGAAATGGTGTGGGGGGGTTGGGGAGAGGAGGTGAAGTTGGTTAATGAGGACCCACATACAGTCAGATAGAAATAATAAGTTCTAATATTCAATAGCACAGAAGGGTGCTATAGTTAACAATAATTTATTGTATGTTTCAAAATAACTTTGGAATGTTCATAACCCAAATAAATGACAAATGTTTGAGGTGATGAATGTTACAGTTATCTTTATTTGATGATTACACATTATATGCCTTATCAAAACAGTTCACGTGCCCCATAAATATGTATGCTTATTATGTCTCAAGGAAAAAAACCCCCAGAAGATTAGAAAATACCTCAAGAAAAATGAAGCAAGACCACAATATGCCAAAATGTATGCGATGCATAAAACCAGTAAGAGAGAAGTCTATAGAAAAAAACACCCATATAAAAGAGAAAGATCTCAAGTAATAACCTCAATGAACAAGAAAAAAAAATAAAGTAAGCTCAAAGTTAGCAGAAATGAGAAAATAACCAAGACTAGAGCAGAAATAAAACAGAAAATAGAAAAACAATTAAAATTGAAACTAAAGTTGAGTTCTTGAAAATATCAACAAAACTGAGAAATTCTTGGCTAGTTTAAGAAAAAAAGACAGAAGACAAAATCAGAAAAGAAAAACAACAGAATAATTTCAAATAAGTAAAAATAAACATTTTTACAATGAACAGTCATATAATAACAAGCTGAATAATATAGAAAAAAATCGATAAGTTTCTAAAAATATATAGCCTACTAAGACTAAATCATAAGAAATATTAAGCTTGACCAGACTTATAACTAATATGAAGACAGAGTCAGTATTTTTAAATCTCCCCACAACAACAGAAAAAGTCTATGACCAGATGACTTTACCAGTGAATTCTACATAACAAACATTTAAAGAAGAATGTATCCAATCCTTCTCAAACTCTTCCAAAAAATTCGAAGAAGGAGCACTTCTAAACTTATTTTATCAAGGCAGCATCTTCTGGTACCAAAACCAGACAAGTACACCACAAGAAAAGTACAGATCAAAATCTCTGTCATTTGCCGAAACATGAATGGAACTGGAGGATATGATGTTTAGTGAAATAAGGTAGGCATAGAAAGACAAACACAATGTTTTCACTCATATGTGGGAGACAAAATTTAAAAAAAAGATTTCATGGCGGTACACACACACACACACACACACACACACACACACACACACACACACACGTAAATACCCACAACAAAATAGTAGCAAATCAAATCCAAATTGCACATTAAAAGGAACATACACAATAACCCAAGCACGATTTATTCTGGGAATTCAAGAATAGTTCAAGATAAAAAATCAATTATTTTGATACACCCATTAATAGAATGATTAAAATCACATGCAGAAAAGGCATTTGATAAACTCCAATACTCTTTCATGATAAAAAAAAATTTGCAATAAACTAGAATGGGAGAAAAGTACTTTAACATAATAAAGGCCACACATCAAACATAAACAGCTACCATCATACTCTTGCAAAACACTGAATTCTTTTCATCTTATATAGGAACAAGAAAAAAATGCCCACTTCCCACTCACATTCAACATAGTACTAGAAGGTCTAGGCAGAGCACCTAAGGCAAGAAAAATAAGTAAAAGACGTCAAAACTGGAAAGGAAAGAGTAAAATTGTCTCTGCTTGCAGATGGCATAACCTTATATACAGAAGACACTAAAGACTTTACGGGAGATGGGGAACTGTTAGAACTAATAAACAAATTCCGGAAAGTTGCAGAATACAAAATCAGCCTACAAAAATCAATTTTGTTTCTATATACTAACAATAAACTATATAAAAAGTATGTTAGGAAAAACAATTCAAGATACAATAGCATCATTATGAATATAACACTTAGGACTAATTGAACTCAGGAGGTGACATGTATACTGAAAAGTACAAAACACTGATGAAAAATTAAGGAAGACACTAACAAATGTAAAAGTGGTTTCTGTTCACAGATGGTTAAAATATCTATAACCAAAGTGATCTTCACATGCAATGCAATCTCGATCAAAATCCCAATGATATGTTTTACAGAAATAGAAAAAAATTCTACAATTCATGTGGAACAAGAAATAACCTGCATAGCCAAATAGATCCTTTAAAATAAGAACAAAGCTAGAAGCATCAGACTTCCTGATTTCAAATATGTAAGACAAAGGTAAAGTAATCAAAACTATATTATACTGTATTAAAGAGAGACACGGAACGATGGAACAGAATAGAGAGACCAGAAATAAATCCACACAGATATCCTCAATTGATCTTTGGAAAGGGTGCCAGGAATACACAGTGGGGAAAGGATAGTCGCTGTAACTAACGATGCTTAGGAAACTGGATATCTATATGCAAAAGAATGAAATTGGACCCTTATCTTACACCATACACAGAAGTCAAGTCAAAATGGATTGAAGGCTTACGGGTAAGACCGGAAACTGTAAAACTCATGGAAAAAAATTTTGTAAAAAATTTCATGATGTTAGTACTGGCTGTTATTTCACAGATATGACACCAAAAGTATAGACAACAAAAATAAAATAAACAAATAAGTGGACTACCTCCAACTTGAAAACATCTGTACAACAAAAGAAACAATCAACAGATTAAAATAGCAAATTAATAATAGGAGAATATATTTTCAAAACGTATATCCTGGGCAGCGAGATCTCATCTCTACAATAAATCAAAAAATCAGATGGGCGTGGTAGCGCATGCCTGTAATTCCGGCTACTTGGAAGGCTGAGGCGGAAGGATCGCCGGAGCCCAGCAGGTCGAGGCTGCGGTGGCCGGGAGCCGCCACTGCGCTCCAGTCTGGGCGACAGAGTGAGTGAGACTCCAACTCAAAAACAACAAAAACAAGCCGGGCTCGGTGGCTCAGCCTGTAATCCCACGCCTTTGGGAGGCTGAGGTGAGTGGATGGCCTGAGCCCGTGGGTTCGAGACCTGCCTGGGCAGCGAGACCTCATCTCTACAATAAATAAAAAAAAATCAGCTGGGCGTGGTAGTGCATGCCTGTAATTCCGGCTACTCGGAAGGAA
>NW_007223065.1:0-699 GCF_000164805.1 Carlito syrichta | reverse complement strand
CGAAGTCAAGAATCCCCCAAAGTTCCCCACTGGGAATGCAAAGGAAATAAAGGGAAATGCACCCACCATTAGCACTAAGGAATATTATTCAGGAATGTACAGGAGCACTGGAATCCTTTTCACGCCCTTCCCTAGGGGCTGTGATAATGTGGGTGGACATTAGTGGATCTCTGTGTCACAGGGTTGCCAAGACCTTCGCAGATGGTCAATAAGGAAGTCACAGCAGTCACACCTATCGGATTTTAACATCTCCAGGTGAAAAGATTTATGCCAGGGCTTGGTGGGGAGGCTATGGGGCCACACTCATCTAGAGTGTAGGCCCGCTTCCTGTCTGTGGGGACTGAACTTTTCTTAAATAAATCTTTTCTTCTTTCACCTCTTTGTGTGTTGTAATTCTCTGCATTACTCGGATCCCTGGTTTGTCGGCGCTCACCTCCAGCCCACTGGCTCTGATGCTGCTCCACCCAACCACCTTACCCTATCTATGCCCTAACAGTCCTAGTTAGAGTAATTAGACAAAAGAAAAAAAAAGGGCATCCAAATTGGAAAGGAACAACTAAAATTTTTCTTGTGTGCAGATGATATAATCTTAAATCTAGAAAAACCCAAATAGTTCACCAAAACCTTTTGGAACTTATAAACAAATTTAGTAAATTTGTAGGATACAAAATCAAAATACACAATCAGTAGCATTTTTAT
>NW_007223064.1:0-684 GCF_000164805.1 Carlito syrichta | reverse complement strand
CGAAGTCACAGCAGTCACACCTATCGGATTTTAACATCTCCAGGTGAAAAGATTTATGCCAGGGCTTGGTGGGGAGGCTATGGGGCCACACTCATCTAGAGTGTAGGCCCGCTTCCTGTCTGTGGGGACTGAACTTTTCTTAAATAAATCTTTTCTTCTTTCACCTCTTTGTGTGTTGTAATTCTCTGCATTACTCGGATCCCTGGTTTGTCGGCGCTCACCTCCAGCCCACTGGCTCTGATGCTGCTCCACCCAACCACCTTACCCTATCTATGCCCTAACAGTCCTAGTTAGAGTAATTAGACAAAAGAAAAAAAAAAGGGCATCCAAATTGGAAAGGAACAACTAAAATTTTTCTTGTGTGCAGATGATATAATCTTAAATCTAGAAAAACCCAAATAGTTCACCAAAACCTTTTGGAACTTATAAACAAATTTAGTAAATTTGTAGGATACAAAAATCAAAATACACAATCAGTAGCATTTTTATATGCCTAGAGTAAACCATCTTAAAAACATATAAAGAGAACAATCCCATTTGCAAAGCTAAAACCACAGGATATCTAGCAATAAACACAGGTTAAAAAGGTGAAATAGTTTCTACAATGAAACTTACAAAGCACTTTTGAAAAAATAAAGAGGACACAGAAAAAATGAAAATATATTTTATGTTCATGTATTGCAA
>NW_007223063.1:0-3705 GCF_000164805.1 Carlito syrichta | reverse complement strand
TTAACTGTACCCCACAAAACTATAATAAAAATACTGATTAATTATTAAAAAAATATATATATTTTCTGATTTCCCTTTTGATTTCTTCTTTGATCTATAGTTTATGTGTGCTACTTAGTTAACAAATATTTGGGAAATTTCCAGAAATCTTCCTCTTATTGCTTTTAATTTAATTTCACTATGGTCAGAGAAAAACACTTTGTCCTGAATCCTTCCGAATTTATTGATACTTGTTTTATGACCCCAAATATGGTTTATTTTTGGTTAATAGTTCACATACACTTGAAAACCAGGTATGTTTTTCTGTTGTTGGGTGGACAATTATGTAAATGTCAATTGAGTCAAATTCGCTGATAGTGTTGTTGAAATCTCAAGTCTTCTCTATTATTACTGACTTTCTGCCCACTTGTTCTATCAATTATTGAGAGAAAAATTTGAAATTTCTGAGAATAATTGTCTATTTCTTCTTGCAGTTCTACCAGTTTCTGCTGTTTATTAGGTGCATAAATGTTCAGATTTGTCATACTCTCTTAATGAATTGACCATTTTGTCTATATGAAATGAAATTTTTAATCCTGGGTAATATGCTTTCTTCTGAATTAGCATAGCCACTCCAACTTTCTATTTTAATAAACTTTTAATTTTGGAATACTTTTAGGTTTACAGAAAAGTTGCAAAGATAATACAGCAAGGGCTTGTATATTTCTCACCCAGTCTTCTTTTTTTTTTTTTTTTTTTTGAGTCAGAGTCTTACTCTGTTGTCCAGGCTGGAGTGCAGTGGCAAGCTCACAGCCACCCCAGAGTCAACCTGCTGGGTTCAGGCGATCCTTCCGCCTCAGCTGTCCAAGTAGTCAGAACTACAGGCACACACTACCACACCCAGCTAATTTTTTGATATATTGTAGAGACGAGGTTTTGCCAATTTACCCAGGCTGGTCTCAAACCCCTGGGCTCAGGCAATCCTCTTGCCTCAGCCTCCCAAAGTGCTGGGACTACAGTATTAAGCCACTGTACCTGGTCCAGTTTTCTATTGTTAATGTCTGCATAACCACAGCACATTTGTCAAAATTTAGAAACCAACATTGGTGCATTACTATTAACTAAACTCCAGAATTTATTTGACATTCACTAGCCTTTTCACTGATGTCCCTTTTATGTTCCAGAATTAGGCTGAAATTAAGGATTCGGGGGAAGAATACTGCAATCAGGAGACAGTACCCTGAGGCCGGGAGTGACTCGTGAAGTGCCATACTCAACTAGCCTTGCCAGGATCAGACCAGGACTGAGAAGCCAGAACGGAAGAAGATGGGGGGTTTATTTGTCATCAAAGGTGGGACATCCCTAGAAATACCTGGCAAGATGGAGAGGCAGAGGAACAGTGGAGGAATCTTCAAATGAGTAATCTGCAAGCAAAGTGTGGAATGATACACAGGGCTGTAGAGCCTGCACGGTACTCAGCACCAGGGAGCGCTCTTCCCATGGACCACAATGTGATTAGATGTCCCTAGAGATATGCAATGCAGGAGCCTTAAAAATATGCACGCCAATGTGTCTTCATTCCCCAACTCAGGTTGGGAGATCTGGGACATTGAAGTTGTGCGGCTGGGCATTGTGGTAGGAAAGAAAAGGAGAACTAGCCCAAGGTCTGAGGGCCATCAGGCTCCAAGCTTAGATTGCTTGGGAATCTAAACCCAAAGAAGAGAGGAGAGATGGAATATACTTGAGCTTGCACAGCTTAACAAACCACCAATGAGTGCCCAATTAGTCCCAGGTGAGCCTGCTCCAATCACTAACTGGAGAGGACCCGCACCCCAGGGGCTCTCTGTGGTTTACACTTCAGAGATACTGTGGCCCCTCTCAAACCTGCATCTGAAAGTCAGCAAAGACTAAATTCTTATAGAATCTGCGTAAAGCACCCTGTCAACCCTTTAAGTTTTCAGAAAGACACAGACATACATAAATGACAGACAGTGAACTGATGTAGGCCATTCTCTGTCTGGTCTCTGCTGCTTCCTGGACACAACCTTGTAGAAGGTCCAACCCTGGAACAAGAGAGGAATCATAACCCACAGCTTAGATGTCAGCCTTTAAGCCTAGGAGCTTCCTTTGTGAAAGAGTAGTGAACAGAGCATTAACTTAGAGTCAATTCTGTGTGTTGCACTGGGACTCTGGAGCCAGGGCTGAGTAGCAGAGAGGCTTGATTTCAGATCTTGGTTAACGCACTGAATGGCTGCATAGCCATGGACAGTTACACATTTTGAGTGTCTGACTTTTTCTAGAGGATAGGTAAATATTGTCTCTTTCCTCCTCTAAAGTGAAATTGTACTCTCATTTGGAATATTTTTATTATCTCTGCTATAGCCTATTGACTTCCTTCTTCCCCAAAGGAGTGAACCTACAGAATCCCAAATAATTATTTGATCTACTGAGTTGTAGACTCTAAAGTCATCTATGTTGGGATGTGAAAGGTTTTCATCTTCTTGGGCTCAAAGGAAGGAGGAATAGTTAATGTGGTAGCTCAAGCCAGTAGACAGTCTGGAGGCAGAATTCCTTGTTCGTTGGAAACTTCGGTCTTTCTCTCTTTAAGCCTTCAAATGACAGGATAAAGCCCACCCTTCTTATTTTATCTGCTTTCCTCAAAGCCTACTGATTTGTTCTGACCAGATGAGTTACATAAAGTAAGAACACAGTCTTCAGTCTTACAGCCTAGGAAGGAGTTGTATTATTTATTGCTGTATACAGAGAAGGGTTTGCTTGGCCCTTAGCTAAAGAAGTAGAACCAAATGAATGAGTACAGGTGACTTGGTCTGAAAGATGTCAGTAAGAAGGGGCTAGAGGGTAGATATCTTTGCCCTCTTGGCATCCCCAGTGCTTGGAGTAGAGCCCTGCCCATGTGGTGCTCAGTATAGTCTCCTTAAGATGGAACTGATTGTAGGAACTCCTGCACACATCTTAATTAGTAACAATGACCCAGACTACATAGGGTTAAGCATGAATTGATTCAAAGTAAAGATTCTATAAAAGGAATCATCCTGAAATCCTCAGAAATCAAATAATCATTGTCAGTTCTTGTCCGGTGCTGTGGTTCCTGGAGTAAAGAACAGTCAGAAAAGGACTATGGAAGAGCCTCTCCTTGTCCTGGGCACAGGGACTCCAGAGGATTTTCTGGGATGGGTGACTGGGCAAGGTAGGAGGAATCTCATTGGTCATTCACTGTTGTTATTTTATTTTTTTATTATTTTATTTGAAAGATGTGGAGTGCAATTCAGGATTAGGTATACAAGTGGTCATCACACAGGTAAAGTTTGGGCTTCCCTTTGGTCCCCATTTTGCCTGGTTTGAGATCAAATACCTTATTGATGTTGTGTGCCTCCTCCTTCCCTTCTCTGGCATAATCCCACTACTGCCCATCCTTTTCTCATAGTATTATGCTAAATGTTCAGGCCCACTTATGAGAACATGTGGTACTCAGTTCTTTGTTTCTGTGATAGATCACTGAGTATGATAGACCCTAAATCCATCTGCTATGACATCCATAATTTTGTCCTTCTTTATGGCTGTCTAATATTCCATTGTGTATATGTACCACATTTAAAAAATCCAGTCCAGTTTCAATGGATAGCACAGTTGGTACCATGTTTTAGGCAGATTAAATTATAATGATTTGTATGGGTCTGTCTTATTTAGCTTGCTTGTATGCATATG
>NW_007223062.1:0-3926 GCF_000164805.1 Carlito syrichta | reverse complement strand
CTCTCCTTGTCCTGGGCACAGGGACTCCAGAGGATTTTCTGGGATGGGTGACTGGGCAAGGTAGGAGGAATCTCATTGGTCATTCACTGTTGTTATTTTATTTTTTTATTATTTTATTTGAAAGATGTGGAGTGCAATTCAGGATTAGGTATACAAGTGGTCATCACACAGGTAAAGTTTGGGCTTCCCTTTGGTCCCCATTTTGCCTGGTTTGAGATCAAATACCTTATTGATGTTGTGTGCCTCCTCCTTCCCTTCTCTGGCATAATCCCACTACTGCCCATCCTTTTCTCATAGTATTATGCTAAATGTTCAGGCCCACTTATGAGAACATGTGGTACTCAGTTCTTTGTTTCTGTGATAGATCACTGAGTATGATAGACCCTAAATCCATCTGCTATGACATCCATAATTTTGTCCTTCTTTATGGCTGTCTAATATTCCATTGTGTATATGTACCACATTTAAAAAATCCAGTCCAGTTTCAATGGATAGCACAGTTGGTACCATGTTTTAGGCAGATTAAATTATAATGATTTGTATGGGTCTGTCTTATTTAGCTTGCTTGTATGCATATGTGAGTATCCAAACACCAAACACAGTAACTGGTGTTGACTAGCAATCAATAAATGCTTACTTACTCTTTAATTTTTACACCCTCCCCCCCATCTTTCACTCCAACCCGGGAGAAGGGATCTCTCTTTAAGATTTCAGGATTTTGATTGGTGTTTAGATGTGTGAAAAGCCCAGAGAAAACTTATTCCTGGGAACTCAGGAGCATGGTCATTTGTCTCAATCGAGCAGCTGAAAGTAGCTCCCTCTTTCCATGGGATGAAGATTCTTTTACATGTACTGCTAGGCAAGACAATTCCAGTTTTCCTGTCATTACCAAACAACTACTCTTCCTCAGGACTTCTACAGACCTACAGAAAGGAGGTGGGTGTTCTGTTTTCCCTGAGAGGAGAGGAGCCCTGTCTTCACTCATGAGTAACTCACTGGTTTCCCTTACACTCACTTCTTGAGCAATGACCCTACAGAATGGCTTACACCATTGCCACTGCATTTCTGACCCACAGGACATCCATTATGCCCAGTGTACAAAGCAAGCATCATAGGCTCAATGGTGGGTCCCAATCGCTCAATGGTGGGTCCCAATCTTGGTGTCCCTATAATACACAACGATTGTTCTAGAATCAAGACTCAAAAGGAAACCAAGCCTCCTCACAGGAAGAGCTTCTACTGTCCCCCAACAACTCCAAATGCTACAAATGCCCACTCAGACTATGCAGAGGCTTGGAAAAAGACTGTTCATAGGGATCTAAAGAACTGAATCTTACAATTAAAAAATGTTCACCATCTGCTGTAGAGATACTGCCTAATTCTTCTGGACTCTCATAGACAAACCAGTCTTAGATCAAAGACTGGGTTACCATTTTTATCTTTCCAAAGACTGCCTCAGCAAATTGTCCTATGGTAACCAGTCTGTAAGGTCAGGGAACTACCATCCCCGAGGTGAGAACAGTCACCTTGATGAAGGTGGTATTGCCTCATGTCAGCAATGAGATGCACACACAAAATTCAGCCCAGTTTATAACCAACCACCACAAGAAAATGAGGCTGGGTTGTGGTGCTGGTAGGAGTGATAGCAAATAATTTCTGACAGCTGCATGGTAATTTGACTCCTTTTATTCAGTTTCACTATGGAGGGAGAATTTTCTGTCTGATTCAGATGCCTTTGGAGAGATAAAAATGCAAACATTTATAGTTGGAAAAAGTTATTAACTAATTCCTCATCAGTTTACTGATAACATTTTCTGGTACCTTTGTGAATTATGTTCAAGGAATTTCTCATAAGTGTTAAAGGTGAAGTTCTAAACTACATATTATTATGACCCTTAAAGAACTTGTTTCAGTACTTTATAAAAACACATACATGCACTGGGATTTTCCATTTCAAGTTCCACCATTCCCTTTGCCATAATTAATGTATTTACAAATTAGGAATTTAACCCTGGCTCTTAGAGGAATTTTTAAGTCAAAGATAATCAAGCATGAGAGGTAATTAATTAGAAATTCTATTTGTCCTTACAAATATAGATCTGTCAAATAATCCTGGATTAAAATATAAAATATTGGCAACTAGCAGTCTTCTGGTCTTAGTCTTGGTCTCTTTTTTACATGGCTGCAGTCAACCAGCAGATCGTGGGACTTATGAATAGATTGCCCTCCTGGCCTACTTGAAACCAGGATCTCTGTCAGGTGTGAGGCATTGATTGACTAATTTAAGGAGAAAACTCTGACTCCAAGATGCCAAGCTGACCAAATGTTCATTGGTGGTGGTAAATAGGACTTAGTCCCTGGCTCTGAGACGATGCTGGGTTGACCAGTTGTTTTGTTACTGAAGCCTAACAGTACCCACTTTTGCATTGTTTCAGGTCAATTAGATAGACAAACTGAGGGCCTGAAAGGGCAGGTAGACAATTGAAGCTGAGATGTATTCATCTGGTGGGGTGGGTAGTCCTGTGCTTTATACCAACAGCAACAATAATTGCTATTATGATTATTTTTATTATGAATATAAATTATTATAATTATAAATATACAAAATAAATTATAACAAATGTATAGAAATGTAAATTATAGACTATTATAAAATATAAATAACAATTATAATTTTATTGTTGTAGTTATTCATGATTATCATTATTACTACTGTTATTATTATTGCTGTTTTTTAAAAATTGATGTTGTCATTGAAGCACTGAATTAAGAAAAAAGAAATAGAAAGTGTTGCCTTTCTCACAGATCCTGCAGGGCTCTGTGCCTCACAATGTATACCTCATTGAGAAGGCTGTCTTGAAATGAGACATTGTGTGTGTCCCAGTTCCACATCCCACCTTCCCTTATCTGCTCACTGTTTCCACATGCCTATCCAAATTGTTCTTGCCACAACTATGCCTACACTCCAAGATTTGGCTAAGTGATTTTTTGTTGGTGGAAGGGAGGGAGTCTGTAAACAAGCCAATCTGCTGTGTTAACTAAGGAGAGCTATTAAGCACAATGGTTTACTGGTTTTATTTGTTTATTGGTTTATGGGCATCTTTCTGTTTTTCTCAATCATTTTGTAGTAAGTGGAAATGGCTTCCAAGTGAATAAGACTTTTGATTTATTCCACCAAGAGAAATCCCCTTTTAGGGCCTGTGATGTTTTTCTGAAAGTCAAGGACTCATTTGGGATTAAGGAAACAGAATTTGGAAGGCACTGCTTCTCAGATGATACCTTCCTCCAACAACCTCAGTCTCAGACTCCCAGGAAAACTGAGACCAGAGCAAGAGGAGCAGCCCAAGTAAGCCCAGAGAAACTCTTTCCCTACACTTTATGCCTGTGATATGGAAATGAGTAAGTCCTATCTTGAGGGTACTCGGGAGCTTGGCATTTCAAAAAAAGCAAATCAAGTAATCACACAATAAAAAGCATTTAAAAATATATTTATCAGCATGGGTTTTTGTTTCTTATTTTAAAGATGTGGGGCACAATTCAGGATTACATATACAAGTGGTCATTGTACAGGTACAGTTTGGGCCTCCCTTTGGTCCCCACTTCGCCTGGTTTGAGATCAGGTACCTTTATAGATGTTATGTGCCCCTCTCCTTCCTCTGGCAGTGTCCCACTGCTGCCAATCCCTTTCTTATAGTATTATGATAAATGTTCAGTGTCCACTTATGAGTGAGTAATGTGGTACTTAGATCTTTGTTTCTGTGATAGACCACTGAGACTCTAAATCCATCCAAGTTGCTGCAAAGTCCATAATTTTGTCCTTCTGTATGGCTGCGTAATATTCCATCGTGTATATGTACCACATTTTTAAAAATCCAGTCCACTTTCAATGGGCAGCATGATTGGTTCCATGTTTTTGCTATGTGAAT
>NW_007223061.1:0-3741 GCF_000164805.1 Carlito syrichta | reverse complement strand
TGGTACTCAGTTCTTTGTTTCTGTGATAGATCACTGAGTATGATAGACCCTAAATCCATCTGCTATGACATCCATAATTTTGTCCTTCTTTATGGCTGTCTAATATTCCATTGTGTATATGTACCACATTTAAAAAATCCAGTCCAGTTTCAATGGATAGCACAGTTGGTACCATGTTTTAGGCAGATTAAATTATAATGATTTGTATGGGTCTGTCTTATTTAGCTTGCTTGTATGCATATGTGAGTATCCAAACACCAAACACAGTAACTGGTGTTGACTAGCAATCAATAAATGCTTACTTACTCTTTAATTTTTACACCCTCCCCCCCATCTTTCACTCCAACCCGGGAGAAGGGATCTCTCTTTAAGATTTCAGGATTTTGATTGGTGTTTAGATGTGTGAAAAGCCCAGAGAAAACTTATTCCTGGGAACTCAGGAGCATGGTCATTTGTCTCAATCGAGCAGCTGAAAGTAGCTCCCTCTTTCCATGGGATGAAGATTCTTTTACATGTACTGCTAGGCAAGACAATTCCAGTTTTCCTGTCATTACCAAACAACTACTCTTCCTCAGGACTTCTACAGACCTACAGAAAGGAGGTGGGTGTTCTGTTTTCCCTGAGAGGAGAGGAGCCCTGTCTTCACTCATGAGTAACTCACTGGTTTCCCTTACACTCACTTCTTGAGCAATGACCCTACAGAATGGCTTACACCATTGCCACTGCATTTCTGACCCACAGGACATCCATTATGCCCAGTGTACAAAGCAAGCATCATAGGCTCAATGGTGGGTCCCAATCGCTCAATGGTGGGTCCCAATCTTGGTGTCCCTATAATACACAACGATTGTTCTAGAATCAAGACTCAAAAGGAAACCAAGCCTCCTCACAGGAAGAGCTTCTACTGTCCCCCAACAACTCCAAATGCTACAAATGCCCACTCAGACTATGCAGAGGCTTGGAAAAAGACTGTTCATAGGGATCTAAAGAACTGAATCTTACAATTAAAAAATGTTCACCATCTGCTGTAGAGATACTGCCTAATTCTTCTGGACTCTCATAGACAAACCAGTCTTAGATCAAAGACTGGGTTACCATTTTTATCTTTCCAAAGACTGCCTCAGCAAATTGTCCTATGGTAACCAGTCTGTAAGGTCAGGGAACTACCATCCCCGAGGTGAGAACAGTCACCTTGATGAAGGTGGTATTGCCTCATGTCAGCAATGAGATGCACACACAAAATTCAGCCCAGTTTATAACCAACCACCACAAGAAAATGAGGCTGGGTTGTGGTGCTGGTAGGAGTGATAGCAAATAATTTCTGACAGCTGCATGGTAATTTGACTCCTTTTATTCAGTTTCACTATGGAGGGAGAATTTTCTGTCTGATTCAGATGCCTTTGGAGAGATAAAAATGCAAACATTTATAGTTGGAAAAAGTTATTAACTAATTCCTCATCAGTTTACTGATAACATTTTCTGGTACCTTTGTGAATTATGTTCAAGGAATTTCTCATAAGTGTTAAAGGTGAAGTTCTAAACTACATATTATTATGACCCTTAAAGAACTTGTTTCAGTACTTTATAAAAACACATACATGCACTGGGATTTTCCATTTCAAGTTCCACCATTCCCTTTGCCATAATTAATGTATTTACAAATTAGGAATTTAACCCTGGCTCTTAGAGGAATTTTTAAGTCAAAGATAATCAAGCATGAGAGGTAATTAATTAGAAATTCTATTTGTCCTTACAAATATAGATCTGTCAAATAATCCTGGATTAAAATATAAAATATTGGCAACTAGCAGTCTTCTGGTCTTAGTCTTGGTCTCTTTTTTACATGGCTGCAGTCAACCAGCAGATCGTGGGACTTATGAATAGATTGCCCTCCTGGCCTACTTGAAACCAGGATCTCTGTCAGGTGTGAGGCATTGATTGACTAATTTAAGGAGAAAACTCTGACTCCAAGATGCCAAGCTGACCAAATGTTCATTGGTGGTGGTAAATAGGACTTAGTCCCTGGCTCTGAGACGATGCTGGGTTGACCAGTTGTTTTGTTACTGAAGCCTAACAGTACCCACTTTTGCATTGTTTCAGGTCAATTAGATAGACAAACTGAGGGCCTGAAAGGGCAGGTAGACAATTGAAGCTGAGATGTATTCATCTGGTGGGGTGGGTAGTCCTGTGCTTTATACCAACAGCAACAATAATTGCTATTATGATTATTTTTATTATGAATATAAATTATTATAATTATAAATATACAAAATAAATTATAACAAATGTATAGAAATGTAAATTATAGACTATTATAAAATATAAATAACAATTATAATTTTATTGTTGTAGTTATTCATGATTATCATTATTACTACTGTTATTATTATTGCTGTTTTTTAAAAATTGATGTTGTCATTGAAGCACTGAATTAAGAAAAAAGAAATAGAAAGTGTTGCCTTTCTCACAGATCCTGCAGGGCTCTGTGCCTCACAATGTATACCTCATTGAGAAGGCTGTCTTGAAATGAGACATTGTGTGTGTCCCAGTTCCACATCCCACCTTCCCTTATCTGCTCACTGTTTCCACATGCCTATCCAAATTGTTCTTGCCACAACTATGCCTACACTCCAAGATTTGGCTAAGTGATTTTTTGTTGGTGGAAGGGAGGGAGTCTGTAAACAAGCCAATCTGCTGTGTTAACTAAGGAGAGCTATTAAGCACAATGGTTTACTGGTTTTATTTGTTTATTGGTTTATGGGCATCTTTCTGTTTTTCTCAATCATTTTGTAGTAAGTGGAAATGGCTTCCAAGTGAATAAGACTTTTGATTTATTCCACCAAGAGAAATCCCCTTTTAGGGCCTGTGATGTTTTTCTGAAAGTCAAGGACTCATTTGGGATTAAGGAAACAGAATTTGGAAGGCACTGCTTCTCAGATGATACCTTCCTCCAACAACCTCAGTCTCAGACTCCCAGGAAAACTGAGACCAGAGCAAGAGGAGCAGCCCAAGTAAGCCCAGAGAAACTCTTTCCCTACACTTTATGCCTGTGATATGGAAATGAGTAAGTCCTATCTTGAGGGTACTCGGGAGCTTGGCATTTCAAAAAAAGCAAATCAAGTAATCACACAATAAAAAGCATTTAAAAATATATTTATCAGCATGGGTTTTTGTTTCTTATTTTAAAGATGTGGGGCACAATTCAGGATTACATATACAAGTGGTCATTGTACAGGTACAGTTTGGGCCTCCCTTTGGTCCCCACTTCGCCTGGTTTGAGATCAGGTACCTTTATAGATGTTATGTGCCCCTCTCCTTCCTCTGGCAGTGTCCCACTGCTGCCAATCCCTTTCTTATAGTATTATGATAAATGTTCAGTGTCCACTTATGAGTGAGTAATGTGGTACTTAGATCTTTGTTTCTGTGATAGACCACTGAGACTCTAAATCCATCCAAGTTGCTGCAAAGTCCATAATTTTGTCCTTCTGTATGGCTGCGTAATATTCCATCGTGTATATGTACCACATTTTTAAAAATCCAGTCCACTTTCAATGGGCAGCATGATTGGTTCCATGTTTTTGCTATGTGAATAATGCTGCACTAAACATGCATGTGCAGGTTTTGTAATGTGATTTGAGTTCCTCCAGGAATATTCCCTGAAGGGGATTACTGGGTGGTATAGAAGGTCAGTTTTTAGATCTTTTAGGAATTGCCACACTGTTTTCCACAGAGGTTGTACTA
>NW_007223060.1:0-11489 GCF_000164805.1 Carlito syrichta | reverse complement strand
CGTTCGAGACCCGCCTGGGCAACTTGGCGAGACCTCATCTCTACAATAAATCAAAAATTAGTCAGGCGTGGTAGCGTGCGCCTGTAGTTCCAGCTACTTGGAAGGCTGAGGCGGAAGGATCGCCGGAGTCCAGAGGGTCGAAGCTGCGGTGGCCGGGAGCGGCCACTGCACTCCAGTCTGGGCGACAGAGTGAGACTCCAACTCAAAAAAAAAAAAGTGCCTCGTTTAATGAGCTTCAGTTTTGCATTTTCCCTCTTCCCCAAGGCCTCACCACCACCCCACAACATTTTTACTTCCTGGGTATGTCTTCACTTCAGAAAAGACTCTTTGTTTAATATTTGCATAATTTATAAGACTTTTGAATTTTTTCAAAACTCCCCTGCCTCCAGATCCAATTTGCTGCTTGTCCTAAAAGAATATTAAAAACTCTATGTCTTAAATGCTTGCAACATTTTAAATGGAAGAGTTTTCTGCCCCTAGTTTTCACCCACCAGGATTTCACAAATGTTAGCTTTCAATTTACATCTTTGACCTTCTGTACACAGCTACTGGGAGTTCTCATGATTCACAGTGGCTTTGTTTAACTTCATTTTGCCTCTGGTTCTGAGTGTCCTTCTGCATATATTCCTTTACCTCATTTGGATGAGAAGAGGCGTGACTTCCTGCTAGAAGGAACAAAAGGTCATGGATCTGGTGGCATGCAGACACCGTTAATGCCAGTTTCTGAACACTGACCTTATAATAGGCTCTTGATAAGCTTTAACTTGTTTAGCATTTTTCTATATAACGGACAAGACCAAAAGAAAGAAACTATTATTCCCATTTGCAAAAGGAGAAACTTGAACTTAGAAAGTGTTATTCAACTTGATTATGGCACCCAAGATAGAAAATGTCAGCATCAAGATTTGAACTCTTACCTGTGTGATTCCAAAGCCCTCGTGACATGGCTTTATTACTATAATTGAGGAGTGACCTTTGGAAATACCTGCCTCTCCATAGATATTTTTGATAAATGTTTGAATCAGAATAGGTTTAGATTAGCAGAAAAGTTACAAAGGTAGTTCAGATAGTTCTCATGTACCCCATACCCCATTCAGAGATTTTTGACAAAGTCTACAGAGTAACTCAGGTAAATGTAAATATATGTTATATACATATGTTAATATTATTATATATCATATATAATCTTAATTTAGAATAAATCAAAGTCTCAGATAGGTAATCATTGTTCCCATATTGTGCCTTGGTGGAAATGCCAGAAATTAGCTGTGGCTTGGAGCTTGCAGGGTGCTGGATTGAGAATTCCATTAGAGATCACAGTTTCAGCTCCAGAGCCTTCCATCTTTTCAGTTTTTAGTGAAAACTTATTTTCAGTTTACTTTTCCCTTTTTCTCTTGACCCCACTGACTCAGGCATAATCTATGAAACCTGGGGACAAATCCAGAATACACTTTCCAAGCCTGATCAGTCCCACCCACCTCTAGCAAGCAAGCCCTCATTACTGGGCTCAGCTCATCTATTTGTCTTTCTTCTTTCTTTTGGGATGAGTCCATTCCCAGTTTCTCCTGACTTCCTCAAGTCTAAACAGATAACCTGGCAGAGCCACCTATCTGCCTGGTGTGATTGCCCTTGATCATTAGCATGAATTGGGTGAGGATAGAGCCTGCCAGGGAGAAGTATGAAGTGCCCAAGCTAGAGAAGACATAAGAGATATTGAAGAAATGGTCTTCTGCCTGTGTTCTCTAGCTTAATGACTAGAAGTCATCTTTTGTCTCTCTGGCCCCATTTTCCCCCCAAACATAGTGTGACAAATATAGGAAGATTTAATGAGAATCAGTGCTATTGTGGCCTTTGGAGCGTCCTGCGTCTTTGAGAGCACCTGGAGAAAGTGTGCTGGACTGTAGTCACAAATGGCCTAGTAGTAAGCCGACCACACCAGGAAGGCCATATTGGAAGGACGTAGGTTGACCTTGTTCTTGAGCACACGTGGACCATCCTTAGAGATGCTCAACATATGGTTTTAAGGCTAAGAAGATAGGGATGAAGGTGGACTGGTGTGAAATGAGAACTACTAACAGTAAAATATAAGGATAAATAAAGAGAATGCAACTTCATTATTTACCTTGTATATTGAGGCAAGGGGACACTGGAGCTACCCAGATGTGCCCCTGCCATGTGTTGTGTTAAGAGAGAGAGAGAAAAAAGAGATACCTCTGGGATTTCAGGCCCTAGAGTAATATATCAAAACTTGAGGTGGAGAAGAATAAAGTAAAGAGACAAAGAGAACAGAGTGGAGCAAGCATTGCTTTTGAACTTGCCGCTTACTGTTCAAAACATACCAGGCAGAAAACACATTCCCCCACGGGTAGAGCTCTGTAATTAAGTAAAAAACTCTGGGCCAGACTTGGTGGCTCAGCCTGTAATCCCAGCACTTTGGGAGGCTGAGGCGGGTGGATTGCCTGAGCCCACGGGTTTGAGACCAGCCTGGGCAACTTGGCGTCTCTACAAGAAATCAACAAATTAGACGGGCGTGGTAGCACACGCCTGTAGTTCCAGCTACTTGGAAGGCTGAGGTGGAAGTATCACTGGAGCCCAGCAGGTCGACACTGGAGTGGTCAGTGAACATGCCACTGCACTCCAGCCTGGGCAACAGAGTGAGACTCCAACTGAAAAAAACCACCAAAAAACCAACACACACACACACACACACAAAAAAAACCTCTGGCCACTATGAAGCTATTCCCTCCTATTCTCAGAAGCCAAAGTTACTTTATCATTTTGGAATCTGCCTGAAGGTTCTATTTATTGCCTTTTGGGAGGCCGGGAGCATGGATCTTATGTATTGCCTTGTTCTCTTTCTCTTCTACCGTTAAAACCTCATGCAAGTGCCCCTCATTAGCAGAATAAAACCAAAAAAACCTAACAAAGGATTCTCTGAAATAAAGATTCTAGGCTTCTCCCCTGTGAATCAGGGGAGAGTTTATAAAACGTAGGGATGATTCTGAGATGAAAACAATTTGGAAAAAACCCAACCTATAGTCAATTCACTATTTATATTTATTGTATTTAATTGAATGTAAGAAGCAATTGGTTTTAAGATACACCACTATTTTCTGTGCAATTAAGAAAGAGTAAATCTTCCCAATTAAACTATGAGTCGCTATTATAAGATTTATTCCAATTTTAAAGCATTTAAATATGAAAAATGTATATCTACAGTAGATGAAATGCAGTAATTTCCAAATGATAATAACAGCAACATCACACTTCTACATGACACAATGTGATTACCCTTTGTGCAAATGTAGATAAGGGTCACCTCTCCTTAAAAGGAGACAACCTAAATCCCATTAGAAACTGTGTATACCTCTGTAGATTCATGTCTCTTCAAGTTGGGTCATAATCTCTGTTTGATATAAATCTAAAGACTAAATGATAAGATCAGCCATTGGCTTTAAGCATGACTGTGATGATGACTTACTGTGGCTAATGGGACAGTGACAAATGTGAAGCAACAGGAATAGAAAATGGTGTGTGCACTTACATCTCTTCCTCCTTTATGGCTCTTGGAACCCTGCTCCTCACATCTGAAGAAACCTGGGCTAGAAGGTAGGTGATAATACATACCTGGCTCAGTCATCTAGACTGTCAGTCTGCCAACCACCAGATGTGTAAGTGAGGCCCATCTGCCATCTGCTATCTGACTAGTCAGCTGACTGCAGACGCAGGAGTAAGTCCATCAGAGATTTGCTGCAGACTGCCCAGCCAACCCACAGAATTTTGAGCTAAATAAATAGCTGCTATTTGAAGCCGTAATGTTTTGGGGGTGGTTTATTATGCAACAAAAGCTAACTCATACTACTGCCATAACAAAGTCTAATATTTATGGCACTAGCTTTGGGGCCAGAAGACAGGTAGAACCTGGAAAAGTGTCAAGGAAATTGTTGGAAAAGGTTAAATAATGAGAAAACTATGAGAACAGGGAAATAGCAACCTATGTTACGTAGTAGTGAAATGCTTGGCAAAGCAGTTGTCTGTGGCAACTTGGAAGATAGAAAATTTACGTAATGAACTTGTTGATCTTGGCAAGATAGTTTCTATAAAGTATGTTTAAAATGTCAGTTGGCTTCTTTCAGTTGCCTATCATCAGTTAGGAGAAGAGATATGATCTGAATGTCTCTTTTCCCCCTAAAATCCTATATCAAAACCTAACTTCCAATGTGATGATATTAGAAGGTGGGGCTTTTGGGGAAATGATCAGACTATGAGGATGGAGCCCTTATGAATGGGATTAATGCCCTTATAAAATAGACCCCAGGAGCTGGGTTTGGTGGTTCAGCCTGTAATCCCGCACTTTGGGAGCCTGAGGTGAGTGGATTGCCTGAGCCCATGGGTTCGAGACGCACCTGGGCAACTTGGCGAGACCTCATCTCTACAATAAATTAAAAAACTTGCCAGCGTGGTAGCGCATGCCTGTAGTTCCAGTTACTTGGAAGGCTGAGTGGAAGGATCGCTGGAACCCAACAGGTCGAGGCTGCGGTGCCGGGAGTGGCCACTGCACTCCAGTCTGGGCGACAGAGTGAGACTCTAACTCAAAAAAAAAAAAAAAAAATAGGCCCAAGGGAGCCAATTTGCCCATTCTTCCATGTGAGGACACAGTGAGAAGTTGGCAGTGTACAACCTGAAAGAGGATACTCACCAGAACCTGGCCATGCTGACACCCTGATCTTGAACTTTTCAGTCTCCAGAACTGTTAGAAATAAATGTCTGTTGTTTATAAACTACCCAGTTTATGATACTTCTATAAAAGTGTGAATGAACTAAGACAGAAAGAGAGATGAGTTGAAGAAAGAAGTGTTCCATTTTCAAGCAGAAATAGGAATATAGAAAGGCAAGAATTTATAAATTAAAAAATAAAACTGTTTCTTACATGTAATCTCTCAAGTCAGTAAAAATTTCTCCAAGAAATACATAGCCTCAGTGTAAAGGTCTAATACAAAGTATGGCTATAAGACATTTTGTTAAGACCTCTGTAAGATTTAAGGTGGTGCTTAGTAGACACTTTGAGCTAGACAAAATACCTTCTACAATTTTTAAGGGTCTTGTCCAACAGAAGCCTGCTACACTCAAAGTAGAGACAGACATTTTCACAAAAAAAAATTGTGGTAGAGACTTTTGGGTCATGGAGAACATGTGAACCAGTTTCACAGGAAACCCTTGAGGTTTTCAAGAGAATTGTATTGTTAAAGGCACTACCGCTTAGACTAAAAGGGACTAAAAAAGGCAAAATAATTAGAAAACGCTTGGCCCTGAAGTTGCTGCAGACAAGATGCGGGCTGAGAAAGCTACTGTGTTAAAGGTTCTCATGACACCTTTAGGTTCAAACTTTGCTAGGAGGACTCACAGTACTCAGCATATAGTCATACTCATGGCTCTGACTTATTACAGTGAAAGGATACAAAGCAACATCACCAAAGGAAAAGGATACACAGAAATCTGGAGGAAACCAGATGTAAGCTTCCAAAAGTCCTCTCCTAGAACAGTCACATAGGAATAGCTTAATTTTTCCTTCATCCACTTATGACAACACATATTGAAATGTGGTTTTCTAGGAAAGTTTACTTGAGCCTGCCTAGAACATTTGGAGTCAATCACATAAACAACCTTCTCTACCTAGCATACACCAAAAATTCAGACTCCTAGAAGGAATGCATGTGTTCAGTGTAAACAGTATTTTTCACACAAAAAGATAAGGCACAGTGAGCCACTCTTGTCATTTAGGGGAAGTTTCACGTCAGCGTTGGGAATTGTTTATCATTCAGTTTCCCAGATGTCAGCTAAGGGCCAACTTTGCAAGCAGACCTGTCTAAAGATAGCAGTTTCAGGTCAGCTATGTTACCTTTTCTGCACAGCCACTCTGATGCAAGCACAAACTATTTCTCATAGAAGAAGAAGGACCTCTCAGGGGGTGAAGTCAGAGCCCAGAAAGTGAAATCAACAACTATGGAAAACAAGAGGCCAAGGAGTTACTCCTAGAGAGCAATTGAGAACAGTAGACTAGGGACCTACTCCCCCAAAACAATACAGATCTGACCAAAGAGCAACCCCTACCTCTAGAGTAGGGGGGGCCCATTGACACATGCTGGGTTGGACTTCAGAATGGCTATGGGTGAGTGACTACAATGTGCCCTCCATTCTTCCTGTCTTTTTACTGAAAGAGTCTTGCAGTAATCCAGTCTCTGTCTCACCATTTGTGTGCTGCGTGTGTAGGAAACAGAAAACTTGTCTTTTTAGTTCATAGGTCTTCCGGTCAAGAGGAGCTACACCAAAGGAGCCTTATCTTCATCCAAATGTGATTATAGATCACAGGATCCTGGGCTTCAATCCTTATGTTGTGATTAGATGAGACTCTGGGTGATCTTGGAGAGACTAAGTGTAAGTTCACATGGGAAGAATATGAATCACTGGAGTCAGAGGGTAGACTATGGCAGATTATTGCATGAGTGGTCTCAGTTTCATACCCCACTGTATCTATGCCTTTGGATAAATCTCCTTCATACTGACTCTGGATTTAGCCATGTAACTTGCTTTGGTCAATGAGATATCAGAAAACATGAGGCAAGGAGAGTCCTGAAGAGTGATTGTGAGACCATCCAAAATCTTCTAACCACCAGCCTACCTACCAGCTGATTGTAGGTACATGAATGAGCCTAGCAGAGATCAACTGAACTAGTCCTTACTGGAAATGCCCAACTAACCCACAGAATTCCATGCTAAGCTACTAGTTTGTTGTTTTAAGCTCTTGAGTTTTGAAGCAAGTGCTGTTTTTTTAAAGGCTAAATAATACATGCATAATGAGATATTTAAGGTACTTACAGACTAGATAGTCCTAGATTAAGACAGAGAAAGGTTATTGCTGCCCCAACCAGGTGAAAGCACATGGGCTTTTGATATTTGATAATCAGGATAGAGGAGCAAAGCATTTGCCAAATCAACAGCTGCACACCAACCTAGTGTCATAGCAGTGTTAATTTGATCCAATAAGGATGCAAATATAGAACATCAGTTACCATCTAATTGAGTTTAAGTTTTTCTCATTCTCCAAGATGCTCTCTTCTTTACAGACCATGTAGTTAAGCTAAATGGGGATGTATTAAAAATTATCATTGTGCCATTCATGGTTTTCATGGTAACAGAAATTTCCCATGATCGCAATTGTTATGATCTGCATGTTTGTGTCCCCACAAAATCCGTTAGATGAAATTCTAAGCCCCAGGGTGATGGTGCTGGGAGCTGGGACCTTTGGGGGTGATTAGGTTATGGGGGCAGAGCTCTCATAAATGGGAGGAGTGCCCTTATAAAAGAGACCTTAGGAAGCTCGTTTGCCCCTTCTACCACCTGAAGACACAGTAAGAGGGCACCATCTATGAACCAGGAAATAGGCTCTCTCCAGATACTGTATGTGCTGGTGCCTTGATCTTGGACTTCCCAGTCTTTGGAACAGTGAGAAATAGACTTCCATTGTTTATAAGCCTCCCAGTTTATGCTATTTTTGTTATAGCAGCCTGGGTGGACTAAGACAGCTCTAACACTTTTAAATCACTATTTTGGCCATGGTGGTACAATAGTTCCAGGGAGTTCCTCTTGACATGTTATATCATCAAAAAGCCCTCACTCCATTGATCAGAGAGTAAATGTAAAGTTTTTTTTTTCTCTAGCTGTTTAAGATGTCAATTCCAACTAAGCGCTCAAGACCTGAGGAAGTAACCACAGGATGAGTTTGTGGAACCACTGGGCTCACTGTGAAATTTCACTGTGAAATGCAACTAAACTCCATTCCACACCTGGTTTCCAAAAGCCTGCATTCTGATTACTGGTGGGATATTTTAGTTCCCCCATAATTAGTGTCATATGAGAGTAGTGCCCAGTCATTGTCCCAGAGTCTGGGTAGTTCCCTCTCCCCAATGTCTGGTCACTGGTAAATGGTTGTATGTCCTATTGGGTAAGCCTAGGAGGAAACATTATAGTATTCGGTGTAGCACTGCCCCATGGTCCTTTTTAAGGAGGAATTGGTTTCCTCTTAATTCAAGGAGTTCTGGCCAATAAACTGGTTAATTTGGAGTTTGGGATAAAAGTCATTACTCTCCAGTATGATGACTCAATATTTATCTATTCTCTAGTTCTAGGGATTGTTTCTGTACACATACTCTCTCTCTTCCTCCCTCCCTCCCTCCCTCCTTCCCTTCCTCTCTTTCTTTATCCCCTCCCTTCCTCCTTCCCTCCCTCCCTCTCCCTCTTTCTCCCCTCCTTTCCCCCGCTCCTTCTTACTCCCTTCGCCTCCCCTCTCCTTCTCTCTCTCACTCTCTCCATCTCTCTTATAAATCAAAAAGGCCTCAGTAGGCTGCCCATCTCTTCCATCCTAAGGACACCATTTTTAATTAGTCATTGCCAAAAACATACACATTTTCCCTATGTTATTGCTGATATAAATTGGCAAAACATAGCTCAGTATTTTAAGCATGTATTTTATCTCATGCTAGGACAAATTTTGGACTTGACCTACAGAGTTCAATTGGGATATGACTCTGGTACTCCCAGTGTTCTGGAGGCACTGAGAGGTGATGGGCTATTGATCTCCAAGACATTTAGTAGAAATTATTATAAAATCTTCAAGTAAGGGGTTTGCTAAATTCTTCCATTATGGGAACTCAGACTGGGATTGCTGGAAGAGAGTCAGTGGAGTTTTGAGAAATCAAGGTATTCATGTTTGTTAGACTCATTGTAACCTATAAGGCCCTACTTTTTCCTCTTCATGTCCTGGTTTAAATAGGAGAGACTTAGAAAAGTTAAGATTTCAACTTGCTCTGTAGTTCTATAGTCATGTAAAACTTTGGTCCTGAATTTAGATATAACAGAAATGGATGTCCTTAGAGCAAATAGATATTTTCTGTTTCTCTGACCTTGTCTTCAATTGAAGAGTCTAAAGTCCTAACCTTATTTATCTTCTGTAAACTCTATGGTGCAATTAGAAGACACCATCTCACTCCATAAGAACATCACAACATTCTATGTTAAGAGGGCTTTTGTGTTCTCAAAGACTTTCCTTTAAAAGGCATTTTATGTAAAACAACTAGAGATTATAAATTAACTGTTTTGCCAGTCTGTGACCTGGACTAACAGTATCCTATTTTCCACGGTAATGTGGTCGTTACTGCCTTTAAATACAACCAGGAGGGATAACTAATCCAAGATTTCCATCTTTAAAGTTCTGTTTACTGGAATCTTGTTTTCTCTTGATAGCACCTACATTAGTCCAGAGTCAGTTGTGTGTGTCGTTAATTAGTATGTACTGGTTATAAGGATACTGATTTGAAGGGTTTCAGTACACCCATTTAATAATAAGAATAACACAGAGTGAGTAAAAATACATCAAGAACTCATTCAGGGAAAGTGTTCTATAAATCAACCACTGTGGTATTCCCCTTGAAATCCTTTTAGCTAGAGCAATTGCAGATCTTTTCATTCTGTGTTATGGTTCCAGAAGCAGAGAACAGCCAGGAAAGGACTGTGAAAGTGCCTTGCCTTATTAGGATGCCCAATGTCTGTCGTAGGACTTGATACTGGACAAAAGAAATAGCAGTACACTCTTTATGCTAATATGTCTTGATTAGAATAGCTTTACAGTAAATCTTGAAATTAGTTAGTGTGAATCCTCTAACTTTGTTCTTCCTTTTCAAGATTGATTTGGCTAGTCTAAGTCATTTGCATTTCCATATAAATTTTAGAATAAGTTTCAATTTTTAAAGGATGATTGCTATAATTTTAATCTATGGATTGATTTTGGGAGAATGAACATCTTATAATATTGAGTCCTTCTAATCATCATTGTTGTATAAATCTCCATTTCTTTAGCCTTTACTAATTTTTTCTTAGCAATGTTTTGTGGTTTTCAGTATATAGGGCTTGCCCAACTTTTATTAGATTCCCCCTCTCCCAAGTTTCAAATACTTTTTGATGCTATAGTACATGATGTTTTTATAGTTTTATTCTTCCACTATTTTTATAGGTAGAACATAAAATTACAATTGACTTTTGTATATTACTGTGTATCTTGCAATCTTTTAAATTCACTTATTAGTTCTAGAATTTTCTTTTCTAGATTGCATGGATTATTCTACATACATAATCATACTATCTCCAAATGACAGTTTTGTTTCTTTTCAGTATTTTTGCTATTTCTTTTCCTAGTCTCATTGTCCTAGCTAAGACTGTATAAATCTTTAAAGCTCTCTCCTTCCTTCTCCTCCTCCTGTATGTGACACATATCTTTAAACCCAGAGTTACAAGACGTAACCATCTTGTAGAGAGGAAAGAGATCATTTTCTTTGTAGCCTTGGAGCCCCACTGGCTCAGGCATAGTTGATGAGGACAGGGGACTGATCCAGGCTATAGTCACTAAGAAGTTCTATTTATATACACATTTGGCTGCCTAGTTACTCCTATCTCACACCAATATACCCCTGTACCATCTCCCTAGTCTTGCCCATGGATTTCTGGGAGTCTCCAAGGTGTCCCGTAGGTGCTCAAAAACAAGCCCACTTATTTCCTTCTCTTGTGATCTCTCTGAAAAGCCACTGGAGCCCCGAGGCCCATCACTGCTTTCTCCTCTCCTCACTGTTGTCAGTGTCCTCATGGAAATGCAGCACTGTGCAGCAGGACACTCTCTCCAGGTGACCTCAGAGCTGACAGTCTAAGTATCAAGATGGTGATGTGCTTAGTCTTCACTACATTGGCTAAGTGATTAGTCTTCATTCCATTAGTCATACCATGCTCTAGACAGCAATGGGGAGACTGCCTGAGATGTTGGCTAGAGAAGATGCATAGAAAGTCAATTTAACATCTCTCTTGCCTCTGTCTCTGACATGGGTACCCCAGACTCCCTGACAGGTTCTTCATACCCAATTAATGTAAACTAACTCATAGGAGAGGATATTTTAAAATTTAAAAATCCATATTTTATCATTAATTTTTGGCCTTTGCAGTCTTGTTTAGCCAGCTCTTAGGATGGACTTTTATTTCCTTTTGCATAGCTGTTGATAGGAACATTTGTATTTTGTGAAGCTGACTTTGTGGACTATCTGATCTCAGTTCTGATCATGGCTGGGAAATAGGAGGCTGGATGTGGTTGGGAGCCAGCTGTGGAGGCCCGCCTGAGCTTTAGGGATCCAGGCAGGCTGCGGACCCTGAGACTACTAGGTTGAGTTCAAGAGCTGAAGGCCCATTTCCTCTTCCCTTCTTTGCTGTTTTAGCATGTCCCATTAGCAGGGACTTTGATGATCTAAGCATGAAGTTCTGAGAGTACGACAGGCATGGCTTACTTTAGGAGTCCATTGTTCCCGTTTCTCACAGACTGCGGTTTCGGCTTTAAACTTAACATAATTCAAACTCAGATCACATTTGGGAGCCTTTAATACGGTACAGCTTCTTTA
>NW_007223059.1:0-795 GCF_000164805.1 Carlito syrichta | reverse complement strand
TGAGGCGGAAGGATCGCCGGAGTCCAGAGGGTCGAAGCTGCGGTGGCCGGGAGCGGCCACTGCACTCCAGTCTGGGCGACAGAGTGAGACTCCAACTCAAAAAAAAAAAAGTGCCTCGTTTAATGAGCTTCAGTTTTGCATTTTCCCTCTTCCCCAAGGCCTCACCACCACCCCACAACATTTTTACTTCCTGGGTATGTCTTCACTTCAGAAAAGACTCTTTGTTTAATATTTGCATAATTTATAAGACTTTTGAATTTTTTCAAAACTCCCCTGCCTCCAGATCCAATTTGCTGCTTGTCCTAAAAGAATATTAAAAACTCTATGTCTTAAATGCTTGCAACATTTTAAATGGAAGAGTTTTCTGCCCCTAGTTTTCACCCACCAGGATTTCACAAATGTTAGCTTTCAATTTACATCTTTGACCTTCTGTACACAGCTACTGGGAGTTCTCATGATTCACAGTGGCTTTGTTTAACTTCATTTTGCCTCTGGTTCTGAGTGTCCTTCTGCATATATTCCTTTACCTCATTTGGATGAGAAGAGGCGTGACTTCCTGCTAGAAGGAACAAAAGGTCATGGATCTGGTGGCATGCAGACACCGTTAATGCCAGTTTCTGAACACTGACCTTATAATAGGCTCTTGATAAGCTTTAACTTGTTTAGCATTTTTCTATATAACGGACAAGACCAAAAGAAAGAAACTATTATTCCCATTTGCAAAAGGAGAAACTTGAACTTAGAAAGTGTTATTCAACTTGATTATGGCACCCAAGATAGAAAATGTCAGCATCA
>NW_007223058.1:370-8806 GCF_000164805.1 Carlito syrichta | reverse complement strand
TGGTACTCAGTTCTTTGTTTCTGTGATAGATCACTGAGTATGATAGACCCTAAATCCATCTGCTATGACATCCATAATTTTGTCCTTCTTTATGGCTGTCTAATATTCCATTGTGTATATGTACCACATTTAAAAAATCCAGTCCAGTTTCAATGGATAGCACAGTTGGTACCATGTTTTAGGCAGATTAAATTATAATGATTTGTATGGGTCTGTCTTATTTAGCTTGCTTGTATGCATATGTGAGTATCCAAACACCAAACACAGTAACTGGTGTTGACTAGCAATCAATAAATGCTTACTTACTCTTTAATTTTTACACCCTCCCCCCCATCTTTCACTCCAACCCGGGAGAAGGGATCTCTCTTTAAGATTTCAGGATTTTGATTGGTGTTTAGATGTGTGAAAAGCCCAGAGAAAACTTATTCCTGGGAACTCAGGAGCATGGTCATTTGTCTCAATCGAGCAGCTGAAAGTAGCTCCCTCTTTCCATGGGATGAAGATTCTTTTACATGTACTGCTAGGCAAGACAATTCCAGTTTTCCTGTCATTACCAAACAACTACTCTTCCTCAGGACTTCTACAGACCTACAGAAAGGAGGTGGGTGTTCTGTTTTCCCTGAGAGGAGAGGAGCCCTGTCTTCACTCATGAGTAACTCACTGGTTTCCCTTACACTCACTTCTTGAGCAATGACCCTACAGAATGGCTTACACCATTGCCACTGCATTTCTGACCCACAGGACATCCATTATGCCCAGTGTACAAAGCAAGCATCATAGGCTCAATGGTGGGTCCCAATCGCTCAATGGTGGGTCCCAATCTTGGTGTCCCTATAATACACAACGATTGTTCTAGAATCAAGACTCAAAAGGAAACCAAGCCTCCTCACAGGAAGAGCTTCTACTGTCCCCCAACAACTCCAAATGCTACAAATGCCCACTCAGACTATGCAGAGGCTTGGAAAAAGACTGTTCATAGGGATCTAAAGAACTGAATCTTACAATTAAAAAATGTTCACCATCTGCTGTAGAGATACTGCCTAATTCTTCTGGACTCTCATAGACAAACCAGTCTTAGATCAAAGACTGGGTTACCATTTTTATCTTTCCAAAGACTGCCTCAGCAAATTGTCCTATGGTAACCAGTCTGTAAGGCAGGGAACTACCATCCCCGAGGTGAGAACAGTCACCTTGATGAAGGTGGTATTGCCTCATGTCAGCAATGAGATGCACACACAAAATTCAGCCCAGTTTATAACCAACCACCACAAGAAAATGAGGCTGGGTTGTGGTGCTGGTAGGAGTGATAGCAAATAATTTCTGACAGCTGCATGGTAATTTGACTCCTTTTATTCAGTTTCACTATGGAGGGAGAATTTTCTGTCTGATTCAGATGCCTTTGGAGAGATAAAAATGCAAACATTTATAGTTGGAAAAAGTTATTAACTAATTCCTCATCAGTTTACTGATAACATTTTCTGGTACCTTTGTGAATTATGTTCAAGGAATTTCTCATAAGTGTTAAAGGTGAAGTTCTAAACTACATATTATTATGACCCTTAAAGAACTTGTTTCAGTACTTTATAAAAACACATACATGCACTGGGATTTTCCATTTCAAGTTCCACCATTCCCTTTGCCATAATTAATGTATTTACAAATTAGGAATTTAACCCTGGCTCTTAGAGGAATTTTTAAGTCAAGATAATCAAGCATGAGAGGTAATTAATTAGAAATTCTATTTGTCCTTACAAATATAGATCTGTCAAATAATCCTGGATTAAAATATAAAATATTGGCAACTAGCAGTCTTCTGGTCTTAGTCTTGGTCTCTTTTTTACATGGCTGCAGTCAACCAGCAGATCGTGGGACTTATGAATAGATTGCCCTCCTGGCCTACTTGAAACCAGGATCTCTGTCAGGTGTGAGGCATTGATTGACTAATTTAAGGAGAAAACTCTGACTCCAAGATGCCAAGCTGACCAAATGTTCATTGGTGGTGGTAAATAGGACTTAGTCCCTGGCTCTGAGACGATGCTGGGTTGACCAGTTGTTTTGTTACTGAAGCCTAACAGTACCCACTTTTGCATTGTTTCAGGTCAATTAGATAGACAAACTGAGGGCCTGAAAGGGCAGGTAGACAATTGAAGCTGAGATGTATTCATCTGGTGGGGTGGGTAGTCCTGTGCTTTATACCAACAGCAACAATAATTGCTATTATGATTATTTTTATTATGAATATAAATTATTATAATTATAAATATACAAAATAAATTATAACAAATGTATAGAAATGTAAATTATAGACTATTATAAAATATAAATAACAATTATAATTTTATTGTTGTAGTTATTCATGATTATCATTATTACTACTGTTATTATTATTGCTGTTTTTTAAAAATTGATGTTGTCATTGAAGCACTGAATTAAGAAAAAAGAAATAGAAAGTGTTGCCTTTCTCACAGATCCTGCAGGGCTCTGTGCCTCACAATGTATACCTCATTGAGAAGGCTGTCTTGAAATGAGACATTGTGTGTGTCCCAGTTCCACATCCCACCTTCCCTTATCTGCTCACTGTTTCCACATGCCTATCCAAATTGTTCTTGCCACAACTATGCCTACACTCCAAGATTTGGCTAAGTGATTTTTTGTTGGTGGAAGGGAGGGAGTCTGTAAACAAGCCAATCTGCTGTGTTAACTAAGGAGAGCTATTAAGCACAATGGTTTACTGGTTTTATTTGTTTATTGGTTTATGGGCATCTTTCTGTTTTTCTCAATCATTTTGTAGTAAGTGGAAATGGCTTCCAAGTGAATAAGACTTTTGATTTATTCCACCAAGAGAAATCCCCTTTTAGGGCCTGTGATGTTTTTCTGAAAGTCAAGGACTCATTTGGGATTAAGGAAACAGAATTTGGAAGGCACTGCTTCTCAGATGATACCTTCCTCCAACAACCTCAGTCTCAGACTCCCAGGAAAACTGAGACCAGAGCAAGAGGAGCAGCCCAAGTAAGCCCAGAGAAACTCTTTCCCTACACTTTATGCCTGTGATATGGAAATGAGTAAGTCCTATCTTGAGGGTACTCGGGAGCTTGGCATTTCAAAAAAAGCAAATCAAGTAATCACACAATAAAAAGCATTTAAAAATATATTTATCAGCATGGGTTTTTGTTTCTTATTTTAAAGATGTGGGGCACAATTCAGGATTACATATACAAGTGGTCATTGTACAGGTACAGTTTGGGCCTCCCTTTGGTCCCCACTTCGCCTGGTTTGAGATCAGGTACCTTTATAGATGTTATGTGCCCCTCTCCTTCCTCTGGCAGTGTCCCACTGCTGCCAATCCCTTTCTTATAGTATTATGATAAATGTTCAGTGTCCACTTATGAGTGAGTAATGTGGTACTTAGATCTTTGTTTCTGTGATAGACCACTGAGACTCTAAATCCATCCAAGTTGCTGCAAAGTCCATAATTTTGTCCTTCTGTATGGCTGCGTAATATTCCATCGTGTATATGTACCACATTTTTAAAAATCCAGTCCACTTTCAATGGGCAGCATGATTGGTTCCATGTTTTTGCTATGTGAATAATGCTGCACTAAACATGCATGTGCAGGTTTTGTAATGTGATTTGAGTTCCTCCAGGAATATTCCCTGAAGGGGATTACTGGGTGGTATAGAAGGTCAGTTTTTAGATCTTTTAGGAATTGCCACACTGTTTTCCACAGAGGTTGTACTAGTTTACACTCCCACCAACAGTGCAGAAGCATTCCCTTTTCCCTGCATCCTCTTCAGCATCTGTTATTTTTCGAGTTATTTGCGATGGCCATCCTGACTGGAGTTAGGTGATAGCTCAGCGTGGTTTTAATTTGCATTTCTTTGATGATTAGTGAGGCTGAGCATTTTTTCATGTATCTGTTGGCTACCTGTATGCAACATGGAAATTTTAAGATACATTTCAAGAAATTAAAAAAGATACATTCAAAAGAGTGCATGGGCCTGAGGTGAAAGGGAAGGGCTGGGCTGGAAGACGAGTCTCGGGATCCTGTGAACCTGTAATACATACAGGCATGTTTCTGCTCTTTTAGGAAGGTAGAGCAAACCCTACTTCACTGCACAGACTGGGAGTGGTGGGTAGTCAGGAAGCCACACATGTGGATTATGTATGGGATATGTGGCCACCCCAAAGGTGGCCACCATGAAGAGTTTTGACTAATTGAAAAGTGCCTAGCGAAGATTGCAATCCTTTCTTTTTAAAAACATAAATATGGATGGGGTGGACATCCCAAGGGACTCTCAGAAAACTTTTTTTTTAAAAGCTGATAAAGCCCATTGCTTATGACAGTGTGAAAAAAGCAAAGATCCAGACCACAGCCCTTCCAGTCCCTAGGTTCTTGCATCAAATATGAAACATCGATAATATGTATAAGGGGATACCTCCCCAAAACCAGAATTATCTTTTGGAGGGTTGGCCCCTGTAGTACAGGCTTACCCTGCTAGGTAGATGTTCTGGGAACCTGTTGGCATCAGTGTACCAGCTAGTGTTGTGAGTGGCTGCATTGTGGAAGAAATGTCCTGAGTTGTGGCAAATAGGTGACTGGTTCTTCCACTATGACAACCACACCTGCCCACACTACATTGAGTGTTCAGCAGTTTTTAACCAAAAACAGCATGACCCCTATGTTTCACCTTCCTTGTTCACCCGATCTTTCCCCGAGTAACTTTTTTTTTTTTTTTTGCTTCCCCAGGTGAAAAAAATTCCTTAAAGGGACAAATTTTGCTTTTGTGGAAGGGGTGAAATAAAAAACAGCAGAAGCACTAAAAGGCATCAAAATTGATGAGTTCAAAAACTGTTTTGAGCAATGTAAAAAGCATCTTGAAAGGTGTATTGCATCAAATGAAGAGTACTTTGAAGGTGATTGAAGTTTAAATGTATAAGAATAACTACATTGTTTTTTCATAAATAAATTGTTTTTTGGGAGGAGGGTCCCACCTTGTATATGCCCTTCTATTGAGACATTGCTATCTGACCAGGAGACCCTGCTAGTGAAATAAATATCTTCCCTCTTTTGTCCTCGGAACATTTACCCAAAAGCCATGCAGACCTGGATGAGAAGACTGGCCCCTCTCATTAAGGGTGTCATGTTGGGCAAGTCATCTACCCTCTTGATCTCTCAATCTATTCATCTGTAAAATGGTGATACTAAGCATTAGCTTACAAAGTTGTAGTGAGTGTAAAGTAAGATAGTGGATGTGAAAGGGGCTGTGCCTGGTGAGTGTTCATTCTCTTCCACTAATTTATGTGGCTTCTAGAGACCAGGGTACCACAAAACCTTAACATTATAATATGCACATTATTATCTATAGATTGAATAAGTAATAGGTATTTTACTTGATGAAATGCCTTTCAAGGGTGCTGCCACTAATGTGATTCAACCGAATGACTTCTAGTCTCTGTATCTCTTCATTCCATATTTTAGGAGAAAAACCAGGTTGAATCAAATGTCTATATCTGAACCAATCAGCTAATGTAAGGAGACGGGTTCACTTTGTAAAAATTCAGTCACTGCTATGGCTTCAATCTCCCTCCTGAAACTCATGTTGAAATTTAATTGCCATTGTGATGGCATTAAGAGGTAGAAACTTTAAGAGGTGATTAGGTCTTGAGGGCTCTGCTGTTATCATGAGAGTGAGTTAGTTATCAGGGAGTAGGCCCCTGATGAAAAGATGGGTTTGGCTTTTCTGAGTTATATAAGTTCTCTTAGCAAATATTGAACCTCAGTGTATGGTCTTGGGAACTTCCCAAACTGTACAAGCAGGATGCTGGGAGAACTGAGAAGTCATATAACATCCATTGGTATAAAAATGTCAACATAAAAAAAACCTATTGTCAATTTCATTTTGTGAGTAGACATACTGCAACTATCTGAAAATCAGAAACATTAACTTTAAAGAATTCATTAGTGGAAGGATAGTAGTAAATATGAAATGGACAATTTTTCATCACCAAACATTTTTAAATTTCTGGGTGTTGATTTGGAGCTGTCTTTTTGGAGAGACTAAATCACTGATGTGGTGATCTGTAAGAAAGGCAAAAGCTAATAATGCTTGTGATGATGACAAAAAACACCCACAATTTTTCTTTTTCTTTTTTCTTTTTTGTTGAGTTGGAGTCTCACTCTGTTGCTGGAGTGCAGTGGCACGCTCACAGCTACCACAACCTCGACCTGCTGGGCTCAGGTGATCCTTCTGCCTCAGCCTTCCAAGTAACTGGAACTACAGGTGCACACTAACACCCCCGGCTAACTTTTTGATTTATTGGAGAGATAAGGTGTCACCAAGTTGCCCAGGCTGGTCTTGAACCCCTGGGCTCAGGCAGTTCTCTCGCCTCGACCTCCCAAGTGCTGGGATTATAGGCTTGAGCCACCGTGTCTGCCCCAATTTTTCAATTTAAATACACATATGTGCATGCAACTTTCCATCATCAACACATTAAAAATTTGATTTCAGGGGAAAGTCTTTGGCAGTATTAAGCATAGTTATTTTAATTGTTTTAGTTATGTTCAACACATAACTTGATGATATTGCAGGTTCAGTACTAGACCATTGCAATAAAGCAAGCACTACAATAAAGTGAGTCACACAAATTTTGATTTCCCAGTGTGTCTAAAAGTTATGTTTACACTGTAGTCTAAGTGTGCAATAGCATCATGTCTTAAAAATGTATATACTTTAATTAAAAAATAGTGCTAAAAATCTGATACAGAGACACAAAGTGAGCACATGCTATTAGTAAAATGGCACCTATTGACTTGCTTGACGCAGGGTTGCCACAAGCCCTCAATTTGTTAAAAACTCAATATTTGCACAGCACAATAAAGTACAATAGAACAAGGTATGCCTGTAGTTTTATTTGTATTTAGTTGGTATTTTGTTTCGGTTTTATATTTCTGTAGACACCTATAAGTATTAGGAGTTTTACTATTTTTTATACATATTTAAGTTTAATAATAAAGTAATCTAAATTGATAGTGGGAAAACCCCCTTAAAAGTGCCTCGTTTAGCTGGGCTCAGTGGCTCAGCCTGTAATCCCGCACCTTTGGGAGGCTGAGGTGAGTGGATTGCCAGAGCCCGTGGGTTCGAGACCCGCCTGGGCAACTTGGCGAGACCTCATCTCTACAATAAATCAAAAATTAGTCAGGCGTGGTAGCGTGCGCCTGTAGTTCCAGCTACTTGGAAGGCTGAGGCGGAAGGATCGCCGGAGTCCAGAGGGTCGAAGCTGCGGTGGCCGGGAGCGGCCACTGCACTCCAGTCTGGGCGACAGAGTGAGACTCCAACTCAAAAAAAAAAAAGTGCCTCGTTTAATGAGCTTCAGTTTTGCATTTTCCCTCTTCCCCAAGGCCTCACCACCACCCCACAACATTTTTACTTCCTGGGTATGTCTTCACTTCAGAAAAGACTCTTTGTTTAATATTTGCATAATTTATAAGACTTTTGAATTTTTTCAAAACTCCCCTGCCTCCAGATCCAATTTGCTGCTTGTCCTAAAAGAATATTAAAAACTCTATGTCTTAAATGCTTGCAACATTTTAAATGGAAGAGTTTTCTGCCCCTAGTTTTCACCCACCAGGATTTCACAAATGTTAGCTTTCAATTTACATCTTTGACCTTCTGTACACAGCTACTGGGAGTTCTCATGATTCACAGTGGCTTTGTTTAACTTCATTTTGCCTCTGGTTCTGAGTGTCCTTCTGCATATATTCCTTTACCTCATTTGGATGAGAAGAGGCGTGACTTCCTGCTAGAAGGAACAAAAGGTCATGGATCTGGTGGCATGCAGACACCGTTAATGCCAGTTTCTGAACACTGACCTTATAATAGGCTCTTGATAAGCTTTAACTTGTTTAGCATTTTTCTATATAACGGACAAGACCAAAAGAAAGAAACTATTATTCCCATTTGCAAAAGGAGAAACTTGAACTTAGAAAGTGTTATTCAACTTGATTATGGCACCCAAGATAGAAAATGTCAGCATCAAGATTTGAACTCTTACCTGTGTGATTCCAAAGCCCTCGTGACATGGCTTTATTACTATAATTGAGGAGTGACCTTTGGAAATACCTGCCTCTCCATAGATATTTTTGATAAATGTTTGAATCAGAATAGGTTTAGATTAGCAGAAAAGTTACAAAGGTAGTTCAGATAGTTCTCATGTACCCCATACCCCATTCAGAGATTTTTGACAAAGTCTACAGAGTAACTCAGGTAAATGTAAATATATGTTATATACATATGTTAATATTATTATATATCATATATAATCTTAATTTAGAATAAATCAAAGTCTCAGATAGGTAATCATTGTTCCCATATTGTGCCTTGGTGGAAATGCCAGAAATTAGCTGTGGCTTGGAGCTTGCAGGGTGCTGGATTGAG
>NW_007223058.1:0-350 GCF_000164805.1 Carlito syrichta | reverse complement strand
GAAGAGGCGTGACTTCCTGCTAGAAGGAACAAAAGGTCATGGATCTGGTGGCATGCAGACACCGTTAATGCCAGTTTCTGAACACTGACCTTATAATAGGCTCTTGATAAGCTTTAACTTGTTTAGCATTTTTCTATATAACGGACAAGACCAAAAGAAAGAAACTATTATTCCCATTTGCAAAAGGAGAAACTTGAACTTAGAAAGTGTTATTCAACTTGATTATGGCACCCAAGATAGAAAATGTCAGCATCAAGATTTGAACTCTTACCTGTGTGATTCCAAAGCCCTCGTGACATGGCTTTATTACTATAATTGAGGAGTGACCTTTGGAAATACCTGCCTCTCCA
>NW_007223057.1:0-691 GCF_000164805.1 Carlito syrichta | reverse complement strand
CCTGCCTCTCCATAGATATTTTTGATAAATGTTTGAATCAGAATAGGTTTAGATTAGCAGAAAAGTTACAAAGGTAGTTCAGATAGTTCTCATGTACCCCATACCCCATTCAGAGATTTTTGACAAAGTCTACAGAGTAACTCAGGTAAATGTAAATATATGTTATATACATATGTTAATATTATTATATATCATATATAATCTTAATTTAGAATAAATCAAAGTCTCAGATAGGTAATCATTGTTCCCATATTGTGCCTTGGTGGAAATGCCAGAAATTAGCTGTGGCTTGGAGCTTGCAGGGTGCTGGATTGAGAATTCCATTAGAGATCACAGTTTCAGCTCCAGAGCCTTCCATCTTTTCAGTTTTTAGTGAAAACTTATTTTCAGTTTACTTTTCCCTTTTTCTCTTGACCCCACTGACTCAGGCATAATCTATGAAACCTGGGGACAAATCCAGAATACACTTTCCAAGCCTGATCAGTCCCACCCACCTCTAGCAAGCAAGCCCTCATTACTGGGCTCAGCTCATCTATTTGTCTTTCTTCTTTCTTTTGGGATGAGTCCATTCCCAGTTTCTCCTGACTTCCTCAAGTCTAAACAGATAACCTGGCAGAGCCACCTATCTGCCTGGTGTGATTGCCCTTGATCATTAGCATGAATTGGGTGAGGATAGAGCCTGCCAGGGAGA
>NW_007223056.1:0-2047 GCF_000164805.1 Carlito syrichta | reverse complement strand
TTGTGCAAAATAATAACAAATAATAAGAGTAGTTATCATTTTTACCACACTAACCACCACAGATGAACTTCTCATTATTTCCAGACAGATTGCTAATTCAACTTCAAACTCCCACTCTGAGAGTTGGATTTCTAGGGTCACTTTTGATACATACTCCTTAGCTTAGTTCCCTGAAAAGCAGAGATTTTATGGGGGGAGATTGTCATTCTAAAAAAAACCAAAATGAGGGTGAAATGAAAATAAAGTGGGAGAGAAAGCTAAATAAACACAAGGGCGTGTGTTACTACATAAGTCACAGCTTCAAAAAACATAGCGTTTCTTCATGAATGTTAACAGAGATGCCATTCAAAATGACCACATCTCAGAATAAATCTTTTGAAAAACAGGAGATAGACAAGTGAGCAATTTATATTCTGGTTTCCTCCTGTCTCTCATTTTTCTTTGGTTAGGGTATGCTCTAGGGCAGCAGACCTCAACCTCTTTGGCATCAGAGACTGGTTTCGTGGAAGACAATTTTTCCATGGATGAGGTTGTGAGGTGGATCTTCAGTCATTAAATCTCATAAGTGTGCACAACCTTGATCACTTGCATGCACAGTTCACAATAGGGTTTGTGTTCCTATGAGAGTCTAATGCTGCCACTGATATGAGAGCAGACAGAGCTCCTGACTGCTGCTTACTTCCTTCTGTGCAACCCAGTTTCTAACAGGCTATGGACTAGTATGAGTCCACGGCCCTGGGGTTGGTTGGAGACTCCTGCTAGCGGACATGAACTCCCTCCCTGGGTCATCATGGTGGGTCACATTAGCCCCGTCAGGTAGCTTCTGGAGGAGCTATTGCAGGTTCAGGCTAGCCAGTATGCAGGTGCTATTGCCGGTTAATCTTCTGGCCATATATTTGTCATTTCCAGTGTTCTTCATTTCTTCAGGTGATTATTAGTTTCCATTTGTTGTTACCTTAAGATTAGTTATCTTTTAACCTGATGAACTTCCTTTAGTATATTTTGTAGGGCAGATTCACGTGAAGTGAATTCTATTATTACTATAATTATTGCTATGGGGATGCCATCATTTCACATTCATTTTTGAAGGCAAATTTTGAAGGAGATATTAGTAAATTTCTTCATTCACATTTTTTCTCCTTTAGCACCTTGGTTATGTGATTCTGCTACCTTCTTGCTTTCATTCTTTCTGATGGGAAGTCAGCCATCATTCATATTATTCTTCCTTTTACATAGTAAGTTGATTTTCTTTTTCTTTTCTTGTTTTCTTTTTTTTCTCTTTTGTCTTTGGTATTCATCAGCTTGACGATGATATGTCTGGGTGTGAAAATCCTTGTGTTTATCTTACTTGGATTTTGTTCAGCTTTTTAGATACAGAGATTGCTTTCTATCAAATTAGAGACGTTTAAGGTCATTGTTTTTTCAAATTTCTTTTTCTGTCTTTTATCTCTCTTCTCTTTCTGAGATCCTCATTGCACATAAGCTGGCTTGCTGAATGTTGACTCTCAGGTCTTTCAGGTCTTATTCTCCTTTCCTTAATTTTCTCTTTTTAAAATTGGGTACTTTTTATTGTTCTATTGGTCGCTGATACTTTATCATTTCAAATCTGCTGTTGATCCCATCTAGTGATTAAAAAAAATGTGTTATTCTTCTTTTTAAGTGTGAAGTTTTTATTTTTGAAATGTAGGTTATATTTTCTATTGAGGATCCCTATTTATTGCATCATTATCATAGTATTTCCTTTTAGCTCTTTGTATATACTTATAGTACATACTCTGAAATTTATTGTCTGAGAAACCCAACTTCTGGATTCACTCACATGTGGGTTCACTTAGAGACAATTTTTATTGAATCTTTTTTCCCTTGAGTATGGGTCACGTTTTTGTTTCTTTGCATGCCTTGTAATTATTTTCAAATGAATTCTGAACACTTCAATTCATATCTTTGTGTAACAATGATGGATTTTAATTTATTTGAGTTTTCAGCTGTTGTTTTGCTTTTGTGAAATCACCTGGACTTAATCTGGTTTAATCTTAATCTGTGGAAC
>NW_007223055.1:0-890 GCF_000164805.1 Carlito syrichta | reverse complement strand
CTCAGGTCTTTCAGGTCTTATTCTCCTTTCCTTAATTTTCTCTTTTTAAAATTGGGTACTTTTTATTGTTCTATTGGTCGCTGATACTTTATCATTTCAAATCTGCTGTTGATCCCATCTAGTGATTAAAAAAAATGTGTTATTCTTCTTTTTAAGTGTGAAGTTTTTATTTTTGAAATGTAGGTTATATTTTCTATTGAGGATCCCTATTTATTGCATCATTATCATAGTATTTCCTTTTAGCTCTTTGTATATACTTATAGTACATACTCTGAAATTTATTGTCTGAGAAACCCAACTTCTGGATTCACTCACATGTGGGTTCACTTAGAGACAATTTTTATTGAATCTTTTTTCCCTTGAGTATGGGTCACGTTTTTGTTTCTTTGCATGCCTTGTAATTATTTTCAAATGAATTCTGAACACTTCAATTCATATCTTTGTGTAACAATGATGGATTTTAATTTATTTGAGTTTTCAGCTGTTGTTTTGCTTTTGTGAAATCACCTGGACTTAATCTGGTTTAATCTTAATCTGTGGAACTTGTTTCCTATGTTGTGTGCAGCCACTATGTCTCTACTCAGTTTATTTATTCTTATTTTTCTTTCTTAGACAGGTTCCATAAGGAGTTGCTCCTGTGTCTGCATAGCTTAGTGATCAGTCAATTATATGGGCAGAGGCTGTGCTCAAATACAGTGCCTGTAAGGCTTTAACTCTCTGCTGAGGTTGGAAATGCATTCATAGTTAACCATTTAAACACTGTTGGTTTTTCTTTCCACTGGGCTTTCTTTGGTTTAACCTGCATGTGCATGCATTTTGTAGTTCAGTGATATGATGACAATTTATCTAGCCCTTGTGCAGCTCTTTAATTCCCATGATTTGACTGGCCC
>NW_007223054.1:0-2047 GCF_000164805.1 Carlito syrichta | reverse complement strand
TTGCAGTAATTTATTTTAGAATTCTCAGTTGTAGCATTAATCTTCAGTAACTTATTTTAAGTGATATTAGGTTCTGAAAGTATTTTCAGAATAATTCTATTATAGTCAAGTGTGATTATTTGAATGTTAAATGTTATAAAATAGGCAATTTTACAAGGCAAAGAAAATTTCTGATGACCTAAAAATCCAAGTGAAATTATTGGCATTTATTAAGTTTATTTGACTAATTTTCTTCCTATTTAGTGACTTTAATAGTAAATCTTTTATTATATTTTAAATCTTCACATAAAATTCTGTTATTGAAATTAGTTTTCATGAAAGCATGTCTTAATTTTGACTTTATTTCTGCAATGGCATCATTTCTAGATTCAAATATTACATCAAGCCAATATCTTTCAAAAAGGGAAGAAATTAGCCATTGGATTTATCATTTAGATAACACAGGAACATGGAAACCTTTTAGGGATAATATTTTCCCACATACAATAATTGTGGTAACTGGTTGATGAATAGACCATAATAGTGTTGGACTGAAATTCTAGACTTAAGTCACTTTAGGCTGCTGTAGAATTTGTAGTAATTAGGAGAAATTGAAGTGCAAGGAGAAGTGTCACCTCTCAAATCACCCCTTCATGACAGTAGGTTAGGGCCGGCTTTGCATATCAAGTAACTCCATGTACTTTCATTTCCCCACAAAGTTATATACGATGAGACATTATTCCCTGTGAAAAAGATTCCTAATGAGAACTTTAGGTATAATTCATGCAGGCTCATATCTTGGCTGAATTAATCTTCTCACAAACAGTGAATGATGAATTCTTTTTCAGATGTTAGGAAGGCTTTTGTTTTAGGATGAACTTCCATCAATAGAGGTATCTCTAGGAATAATGTAGTTATAATAAAGTGATTGGCACAAGGTCTAACCCATACATGAATCTGGAATTTAACTTTCTGCTCCTCCTCCCTCCCCCACCCCATTCTTCTTTTACTTGTGTTGATTACTTTGGGAAGTGCAGAGTGGGTTTGACCTTCTTCAACAATACATGCTGTAAAATATCTACTTTCTGTCTTGGAAAGGCACAGCCTCCTGTATTTTGGAGTGAACTAAACCCAGGTTCAAATCAGAGGAGACTCCAGCAGATAAAAATGCAGACTCTTAGTTGTAACCGGAAGTACTTTCTGAGGGTCCATCTGAACCTCAGTGTTGTGGAGAGACGTGACGATACTGGAAGAATTTTACCACTGTTTGATTACATACAACTGTAACAATCCATAAACATTGTTTAAAAATTGCAATTCCATGTTTTTTGATGACTAAAAACACACATATGTATGATTTAAAGAATTTACAGTGAGGGTACTTTCTTTATCAGTGGTACATAACCTTTAGGATCTGGAAACAGTGATGTGCTATGCCTTCAAATCATCAATGGTAACCCATGATGTAAGGAAGAAAGCTAATACTGCAACCCTAATTTGTGCTGTCATTATTGCCTCCACCATTAGATGGGTTGCAAGATGCATTTTCCTTTTCAAAGTAAAATCATCTGGCCGCTCTCAGAATTTTGAAGATGTCATTGATTATACATTCAAGAAGCAGAATAAACCTAGAATTGTTTCACTGTTTCTTAAGCAAAATATTGGTTTTCTGTGTAGGTACCTCCTTGTCCATCAATCCGGGCAATCCTGGTGAGGAACTTGGTGAAATTCTTCAGCGTCCATCTATGAACTTTTATCTTATTCCTTCATAGTTTATCTATGGTATGTGTATCTGCCCTCAGTCACCAGCACAGAATGACTCCATTCGGTCTTTGGCAAAAATATAAGCTTAATTGCCAAGTTTTTCTCAAAGTCAGGTGGAGAATGGCAATATTATTTGTGTTACAGTCATTGGATGTCAGGTGTGCAGATTGGACTATGACCCTTGTTTCATGATGTAGAATGATAGCTATTAAGAACATTTTTGAAAAAGGATATGCATTTAGTTCTTCTATGACTTAGCTGCTCTAGGAAAACAGCGTGAAGTTAACCCTAGGATATTCCTGAG
>NW_007223053.1:0-901 GCF_000164805.1 Carlito syrichta | reverse complement strand
CATAGTGCTGGTACAAGAATAAACAGATCAATGAAATAGAACAGATTACTCAGAAATAAAGCCTCATATCTACAACCGCACTATCTGACTTCAAATCATACTACAAGGCTATACTAACCAAAACAGTATAGTACTGGTACAAAAAAAGACAGATAGGTCAAAGGAACAGAATAGTGAACCCAGAAATAAAGCCATGAACCTACAAGTAACTCATCTTTGACAATTCAGACAAAAGTAGACTATGGGGAAAGTACACCCTATTCAATAAATGGTGCTGGGAAAATTGACTAGGTAAATGCATAAGAATAAAACTGATCCCTACTTCTCACCATATACAAAAATTAACTCAAGATAGACAAAGAACTTAAATTTAAGTCCTGAAACTATAAAAATTCTATAAGAAAACCTAGGAAATACTGTTCTGAACATTGGTCTAGGCAAATAACTTACCATAAAGACCCCAAGAGCAATTACCACAAATCCAAAAATAGACAAATGGAACTTAATTAAACTAAAAAGTTTCTGTGCAGCAAAAGAAATAATCAGCTGAGTGAACAGAAAACCTACAAAATGGGGAAAACATTGCAAATTATACCTCAGATGAAGGAAAAATATCCAGATCTAAAAAGAACTCAGCACAACATGAGAAAAATAATCCCATTAAAAAGTGAGCAAAGGATATGAATAGATACTTCTCAAAAAAAATAAAAATAAAAAGACACAAGCAGTCAACAAATGTATGAGAAAATGCTCAACATCACTACCCATCAGAGAAATGCAAATTGAAACCACATCGAGATATTACTTTACACCAATCATAATGGCTGTCTTTAAAAAGTCAAAGAATAACAGATGGCATAGTTACAGAGAAAAGAAAACACTCATTCGCTGTTGGTGGGAC
>NW_007223052.1:0-1079 GCF_000164805.1 Carlito syrichta | reverse complement strand
GTTTTATTTAGCAACCTAAGTCTTTTTTTAACTAAATGTAAGATGTGAGTATAAATAAATGTGATTGATAAAAAAAAAAAATGGAAGACTCTAACGACTATTGTCTCCTTTTAAAGGATCCCAGTGTCTACTGTTTCCTTTTGTAAGCTTGTTTTGAAAATTATACAAAAAATATACTCATGTCCTTAAATACATTAGTTCCAATTTTCAGAGAAATTTGAGAGGGGTAGAGTATGACACCATGGAGTTTTGAGTTTGAATTTATTCGTGGGGGTTTTGATGCCATTTGTGCCTGTTGAAGACTTTATACTACATAAGCTTCACTTTCAATAATTCTACATTCCAATTGTTGTGACATATGAAACACACACGAGCAACCCCCTCGGGTCCCCTCCCACTGTGGTAGGTTTTCTGTCCTCTCAGTAAATCCTACTTTCTCGCTAAAAAAAAAAGAAAGAAAGAAAAATACACAAACCACCTAATACCTATTGAATGCTCATCTTTTACTATTTTTCTTCTTTTTTTTCTTACCCTGAATAAAACCTCACTTTGCTAAATCTTGTAACTAGTACAGTTACCACTTTTTTCAAATTCATTTCTTACTAATTTGAATATCTCATTCTTATGTGCAACCTAGCCTCTAATCAGACTTAATTCCTTAAACTCGCCTTGCCTAGCATTTACGCTTTTCCATCCATTTTTCACGTAGTTTCTTTTCTGCTGAAACAGTCCCCAAAACTTCAGCTTTATCTGTCACATTCTGTCACAATGTTACCCACCCTTTACTATTCAACCAACAGAAACCATTCAAGGAATTCCCAGCTTCCGACTGAATGTGAGTTCTTTCTCTGTGCCTTCGTAGATCTGATATTTATCTCTCTGGACATTTTTTCACATAATTGATCACCTTGATTATTGTATTTTTTTGTATTTCAGGGTAGTTTATCTTGAAGTTTTCCACAATTTTCCACAGTAGGTATCCTTAGTTGGTATTTAAAAATAAATATTTTGGTAACGGTTTGTGATATAAGACCTACAAAACTGTTCTGTATTCCATCTAAGATCTGTAACACACACAG
>NW_007223051.1:0-2047 GCF_000164805.1 Carlito syrichta | reverse complement strand
AGAGACACTTTGGATATTCCCCAAAAAGCAAAACTATTGTGAAAGAAAAGCTTCATAGTACCAGTACCATGGTGGGGGACAAAATTTAACCTGTTTGTGGTGCCTGCTTCCTGCTGAGCTAGATAAGTGAACTCTACCAAAATTTCAATAAGATATTCTTTAAGAGGGTGCTCGATGGTTCCTGAGTTCTCACTGTCTACTTAACTTCTATCTAAGCTTAGAATTGGACAATGTCGGTACATGGAGATAGAATTATTGCAGAGGGATTCCAGTGGCCATAAAGAAGCTTGTGGCAGACTTAGATAAATCTTTAAATCTTAACTACGTCAAATGAGCAAGGCTTGCTGAATACTAACATGGGCTACAAAAGGAGGGAATAGATGACAAAACAAGGAGAGGCCTGCAGAAGCCTTTGAAGAGATGCATTGTTTTTCTGCATCTGTTTGACCATTACACAGAATATTAATGTGCACTTGCTGTTTGTGGTAATGATAGGGGTGTTAACATGGTTGATCAAAATTGTGCTACCAGCTATGATGCAATGATGATGGATTGCATCTGTCAGGATAGCCAGTTAGAAAATTCTCCATCAAATGTCAAAGGGAATAAATAATACAACCCAGACTTGAAGCCAGATAATAATCTAGATTTGGAGAAGACATGTTGCTCTTTAGACAGTAGAATAAAACATATATTCTAAAACTGAGTAGAAATGATGGTAAAGAACATTCTGGGTGCAATCCACTAATCACCCTCCCTCATGCCCTTCACACGAGACTTTGGCAAATCATGTAAAGTCTTTGTATTTTCAGCTAGAAAATGCATGCCTTTTTATTTCCCCAAAAGATTGTTTTCAGATTAAATAGCAGTAATGGACAGGGAAGTAATTTAAAACACAAATGCAAATTTAAGGAAATATTAGTTGTTGGAGCCAGAAACTTGGCAACCATCTTCTGATAGTCCCTTTTCAAATTATTCACCAAGTCTGCCACCTCTGGACACTCAGTCATTTTGTTATTCTGCTGGGCCCTCTACCCTTCCCACTACCCCTCCCCTTTTATTCTTTTCTTTATTTTATTTTATTTTATTTTATTTTGAGATGGAGTCTTACACTGTTGCCCAGGCTGGAGTGCAGAGGCATACTCACGGCAGCACCCCCAGTGTTGACCTGATGGACTTAGGCGATCCTTTGATCCTTCCCCCTCAGCCTTCCAAGTAGCCAGAACTACAGGTGCATGCTACCACACCTGGCTATTTTTTGACTTATTGTAGAGACAAGGTCTCGCCAAGTTGCCTGGGCTGTTCTCAAACCCGCGGACTCATCCAATCCACTCACCTTGGCCTCCTAAGGCTCTGGGATTACAGGCTGAGCCACCGAGCCAGGCCCCAATTTTTTTTCATGCTTGGTTATCTGCTTGGATGTCACTTCCTTTTGTAAGACTTTTCTTGACCCAACTTATGAATTAGGTATTCCTTCTATATATTCACATAGGACCACCTACATGCCAATCATAGCATTGATTACAATGTTTATCATAATTTCTGTTAGAATTTAAGCTCTAGTAAATACCAAGACTATGACTTCAAATCTTTCTGTTTTATTATGGCATCATAATAAATACTTAGCATCTAGTTTTTGACTGAGTATATGAATAAATGTTTTCTTCTGAGATTAAAAATTAGAAATAGTTATTATTAAAAATGATTAAAAGTAATTTTTAAAACTAGGAATTGATTAAAATATTTTAATATTTGATGTCCAGGGTAAATAAACTTTAAAATATTTTCTCAGGTTTAGAGGTTGGATTTTATACTTTACTTAACAATTATACAAAGATTTGAGCAATGCAAATAAATACAGTGATTTTTTTCTCACAAACATTACATTATTTTCAAGTTTTCCCTTAATATATATAACTTGACCTGTCACACACAGAAAAATGACTTTGTGAGGTTAAATTGATAGTTTTATATTTCATAGACTCTTCAAACCTGTAGTTAAGAGTATGAACTCCAGATCAAACTGCTTGGAGTTTAAATCCTGATT
>NW_007223050.1:0-763 GCF_000164805.1 Carlito syrichta | reverse complement strand
AGAGTATGAACTCCAGATCAAACTGCTTGGAGTTTAAATCCTGATTTCACTAATTAATAGTTGTGTTATATTAGGCAAGTTGCTTAATCTCTCTGTAAATGTTTCCTCATTTGCAAAATGGGGATGATAAATCTCCCACTGAGGAGTAAATGCTCCAATGCATATTAAACTCTTGGAACTATGGCACATAGTAAATGCTTAATAAATAGTTATTAGCTTATTATTACTTGAGCAATGTTGATATTTCCAATTCTGAGCTATCAGTTATATTAAATAGAGTATAGTATATAATAACATTTCTTGTATTCTAAAACTGCTTTGATATGCTAGATGTCACAAAACATTTTGATATGGCTATTGAGCCATATTGCTATTGGTGTTTTCTTGTTTAGCTTCAGTTTACCATTGTGGGAATATCGGTATTTCTGAATTACAAGAGCTTGGCTCAATGGATTTTACTCTACTATAATGACTTTGTAGAAAGGTCAATATATTTAGATGCCAAGTTACCCTTAAATAATCTATAAAAATGCAACTCTAATATAATTTTTTAAAAGGAATTTTTGGAAAGTGACAAATTTACTAAAATTCCTTCCTAACAAAGCAAACACACCAAACATCTCAAAAATTTTAGAAAATAAAGAATATAGGGATATTGTCAAGTATCAGATATTTAAAGAACTTCATAGGCACAGTATTAATCATCTGGAATTGCTTTATGAACATAAAGACTGATCAGTGAAATAAGTGAGATGCCCATGAA
>NW_007223049.1:0-1608 GCF_000164805.1 Carlito syrichta | reverse complement strand
CAAACCCGCGGACTCATCCAATCCACTCACCTTGGCCTCCTAAGGCTCTGGGATTACAGGCTGAGCCACCGAGCCAGGCCCCAATTTTTTTTCATGCTTGGTTATCTGCTTGGATGTCACTTCCTTTTGTAAGACTTTTCTTGACCCAACTTATGAATTAGGTATTCCTTCTATATATTCACATAGGACCACCTACATGCCAATCATAGCATTGATTACAATGTTTATCATAATTTCTGTTAGAATTTAAGCTCTAGTAAATACCAAGACTATGACTTCAAATCTTTCTGTTTTATTATGGCATCATAATAAATACTTAGCATCTAGTTTTTGACTGAGTATATGAATAAATGTTTTCTTCTGAGATTAAAAATTAGAAATAGTTATTATTAAAAATGATTAAAAGTAATTTTTAAAACTAGGAATTGATTAAAATATTTTAATATTTGATGTCCAGGGTAAATAAACTTTAAAATATTTTCTCAGGTTTAGAGGTTGGATTTTATACTTTACTTAACAATTATACAAAGATTTGAGCAATGCAAATAAATACAGTGATTTTTTTCTCACAAACATTACATTATTTTCAAGTTTTCCCTTAATATATATAACTTGACCTGTCACACACAGAAAAATGACTTTGTGAGGTTAAATTGATAGTTTTATATTTCATAGACTCTTCAAACCTGTAGTTAAGAGTATGAACTCCAGATCAAACTGCTTGGAGTTTAAATCCTGATTTCACTAATTAATAGTTGTGTTATATTAGGCAAGTTGCTTAATCTCTCTGTAAATGTTTCCTCATTTGCAAAATGGGGATGATAAATCTCCCACTGAGGAGTAAATGCTCCAATGCATATTAAACTCTTGGAACTATGGCACATAGTAAATGCTTAATAAATAGTTATTAGCTTATTATTACTTGAGCAATGTTGATATTTCCAATTCTGAGCTATCAGTTATATTAAATAGAGTATAGTATATAATAACATTTCTTGTATTCTAAAACTGCTTTGATATGCTAGATGTCACAAAACATTTTGATATGGCTATTGAGCCATATTGCTATTGGTGTTTTCTTGTTTAGCTTCAGTTTACCATTGTGGGAATATCGGTATTTCTGAATTACAAGAGCTTGGCTCAATGGATTTTACTCTACTATAATGACTTTGTAGAAAGGTCAATATATTTAGATGCCAAGTTACCCTTAAATAATCTATAAAAATGCAACTCTAATATAATTTTTTAAAAGGAATTTTTGGAAAGTGACAAATTTACTAAAATTCCTTCCTAACAAAGCAAACACACCAAACATCTCAAAAATTTTAGAAAATAAAGAATATAGGGATATTGTCAAGTATCAGATATTTAAAGAACTTCATAGGCACAGTATTAATCATCTGGAATTGCTTTATGAACATAAAGACTGATCAGTGAAATAAGTGAGATGCCCATGAAAGAGACCCTAATAAATGAATGTTGTAGGAAAAACCATACAAGGTGACTGCAACTACAGTTCTCTGTCTGGAGCTTCTCTTTGTGCCTGACATTTTCACAGTTCCATTCTGCAGGGTTCCTGATGGACCATTGTGTTTAATTTCACATGTC
>NW_007223048.1:0-366 GCF_000164805.1 Carlito syrichta | reverse complement strand
ATTGCTTTCTTATAGCATTATAATTGTTCAAGGTCCTCTTATGAGTGAGAACGTATGGAATGCTGTTCTTTGTTTCTGTGATAAATCACTGAGTATGATCAACTCCAAAACCATCGAGGTTGCTGCAAAGTCCATATATTTGTCCTTCTTTATTGCTGCATGATATTCCATTGTGTATATGTACCACATTTTTTTTTAACCCAGTCCAGCTTTGATGGGCAACGTGGTTGGTTCCATGTTTTTGCTATTGTGAATAGAGCTGTAATAAGCATATGTGTGCAGGTATCTTCTTTGTAGAATAATTTTAGTTCCTCTGGGTATATTCGCAATAGGAGAATTGCTGGGTCATATGGAAGGTCAATTTCT
>NW_007223047.1:0-557 GCF_000164805.1 Carlito syrichta | reverse complement strand
ACTTTCTCACAGTTTTTAGAATGTTTACAATGTTCTAAAAAATTGTGATAAAGATAAAGACTCACTTAAAGTCTAAAAGAGGAAGAAAATCATGTCCCTAAGCCATTGGCAAGTACTAAATAGCTATGGAGCTATAATCTTTGGGGTTTAGCATGAGATTAAACCAAAAACTTTAGCCTCTTCTAGTCTCCCTAACACATGGTCTCACTTTTCATAAAAAGCGATGTTTATAAGTAAACTTTATGAAGTGCAACAATGAAATCTCTTGTTCACAATACAAAATAGAAAAATAATCAGTTGTAAGCACTGCATTTTAAAATCTATTCTTAATACTTATGATGTTGTAATAATAAACATTGAATGTATATATCTTTGCACACAACACATTTGTATGTCTGTACAATAGATTTCCAGCAAAGAGGTATAGAACTGCTGAATGCCAAAGATAACTTAATTCAACTTACTTTTCCTTTCTGACATATGGGCATTTTATTGTTTTTAATTTTAGATTTATGGGGTATATGTGCAGGTTTGTTACGGGAATATATTGCTTGATA
>NW_007223046.1:0-675 GCF_000164805.1 Carlito syrichta | reverse complement strand
AATCAATATTGTTATGATGCCCTTCCTACCCCAGGGCAATTTACAAATTCAATGCAATACCCATTAAATGACTATTGGGAGCCAGCCTTGGAGACCCACCTGATTGACAGGGTCCTGGTGGGCCAAAGACCCTGGACCACAGGGCGAGCCCGAGAAGCTGAGGCCCTTCTGTCTTCCACCTTTGCTGTTTGGTACTGCCGAAGAATTCTGTGCAGTCGTGGAAGAAGAAAATGGCATGTTTATGTGAAGTACTCACAGCTAACCTGGAAATGTCATGGTTCATTTTTCCATTTCCCACTGTGCTGTTTGGCCTTTTCTAACATACAAGGGTTAAACTCTGAAGCACATCAAGAATGCTTTCTTTCACTTGGTTATAAGTTACTAGATATTGCTTAAGTAATAAATGATATAAGTATATTCACTCCTTAATTGATTTAGGATTATGTAGTTTAGTGTTTAGACATAAAGTTTTTCAGAAGCACAAGTTTATAGTAAGTTTATTATGAATTCATTATAAGTTCTAATACTTATTTAGGAGTCATGTAGGTGATTTATAACACTGTTTCACAGATTTAGGATGAAGATTAATCGTTAAGGTTTTTACTTAATTCAATAGTTAAAACTCTAAGTTAATGTTTATAGAGTGGGTTTTCACTGAACTCATAATATACTAAG
>NW_007223045.1:0-578 GCF_000164805.1 Carlito syrichta | reverse complement strand
ATACAAGGGTTAAACTCTGAAGCACATCAAGAATGCTTTCTTTCACTTGGTTATAAGTTACTAGATATTGCTTAAGTAATAAATGATATAAGTATATTCACTCCTTAATTGATTTAGGATTATGTAGTTTAGTGTTTAGACATAAAGTTTTTCAGAAGCACAAGTTTATAGTAAGTTTATTATGAATTCATTATAAGTTCTAATACTTATTTAGGAGTCATGTAGGTGATTTATAACACTGTTTCACAGATTTAGGATGAAGATTAATCGTTAAGGTTTTTACTTAATTCAATAGTTAAAACTCTAAGTTAATGTTTATAGAGTGGGTTTTCACTGAACTCATAATATACTAATCAGACACTTTTATGATAAGTTAGCTAAAAAGAGAAAGCAACCTTGGGGGCCTGGGAAACAACATTAAAAGCTTCTTTTGAGTTTTCTTTAGAAATAAACACTGCAGGATAAGAGAAAAATAACGAAGACACCTGGACAAGAAAGGCGATTATGAGCTTTGAAGGTCATAGAAGCCCCAGATGGGAAAACTCCTGACACATGGAGAAATGTACACTTGGAAACTT
>NW_007223044.1:0-585 GCF_000164805.1 Carlito syrichta | reverse complement strand
CCATCAAAGAAATGCAAACTAAAACCAAACTAAAACCACACTGAGATACCACCTAACTCCAATCAGGATGACCATAATTAATAACTCAAAAAACAACAGATGCTGGTCAGGATGCAGAGAAAAGTGAACACTTGCACACTGTTGGGTGGGAGCGTTAATTAGTACAAACTCTATGGAAAACAGTGTGGCGATTTCTAAAAGATATAAAAATCAACCTTCCATACTACCCATCAATCTCCCTTCCGGGAATATACCCAGGGGAACTCAAATCATTCTATGAATAAACATGCACATACATGTTTATTGCAGCACTAGTCACAATAGCAAAAACAAGGAACCAATCATGCTGCCCATTGAAAATTGATTGTATTTTTTTTTTAAAGTGGTGCATATACACAAGAAATATTTCGGAGTCATAAAGAATTTTACTAATTTTGATTGCACTTTTCAATCAGAATATGCCTCAATCTGTTTATTCATATATATATATTTTTAATTGTAGTCTCACTCCAGGCTGGAGGACAGTGGTATGATCACAGCCACCCCAGCGTCGACCAGCTGGGCTCTGGCGATCCTCCTGCCTCA
>NW_007223043.1:0-708 GCF_000164805.1 Carlito syrichta | reverse complement strand
GACCATAATTAATAACTCAAAAAACAACAGATGCTGGTCAGGATGCAGAGAAAAGTGAACACTTGCACACTGTTGGGTGGGAGCGTTAATTAGTACAAACTCTATGGAAAACAGTGTGGCGATTTCTAAAAGATATAAAAATCAACCTTCCATACTACCCATCAATCTCCCTTCCGGGAATATACCCAGGGGAACTCAAATCATTCTATGAATAAACATGCACATACATGTTTATTGCAGCACTAGTCACAATAGCAAAAACAAGGAACCAATCATGCTGCCCATTGAAAATTGATTGTATTTTTTTTTTAAAGTGGTGCATATACACAAGAAATATTTCGGAGTCATAAAGAATTTTACTAATTTTGATTGCACTTTTCAATCAGAATATGCCTCAATCTGTTTATTCATATATATATATTTTTAATTGTAGTCTCACTCCAGGCTGGAGGACAGTGGTATGATCACAGCCACCCCAGCGTCGACCAGCTGGGCTCTGGCGATCCTCCTGCCTCAGCCTTCCAGGTAGCTGGAATTACAGGCACACGCTACAGCACCTGGCTAAATTTTGATGTATTGTAGAGACGAGGTCTCGCCAAGTTGCCCAGGCTGGCTTTGAACCCTCAGACTCAGACAGTCCATCCGCCTCAGCCTCCCAAAGTGTTGGGATTACAAGCTGAGCTGCTGAGCCCGGCTATGTATGTTTTG
>NW_007223042.1:0-1503 GCF_000164805.1 Carlito syrichta | reverse complement strand
TTGAGTAGGTAGGACTACAGGCACATACCACTACACCTGGCTATATTTTGTTGTTGTTGAGTTTTTTTACAGAGATGGAGTGTCGCTATGTTGCCCAGGCTGATCTCGAAATCCCAGGCTGATCTCGAAATCCTGGGCTCAAGCAATCCGCCTGCCTTGGCTTCCCAAAGTGCTGGGATTACAGACATGCACCACCATGCCTGGCCTACGCTTGCTTTTTAGACAGAAACATTGCCACATATGCAGCTTTCTTTTACTGTCTATAAATTACCAAATATTTCCGTTAAAGCAAGGATAACAAGAAACAAAACCAACTTCCATTGAACATTTAAGTAACTTCCCAACAATTTAATCTTTTATAAACTCATCTGCTCTGCATATTTGCATATCTGCCAGTTTTACAAATAGAGACTCTTAAATATTTTTAGGATATGTTATGGCTGGCGTTCAGCTGCTTTTACCATATCATTGCAATAGTGATATGCACGGTGTTTAGCAACTGGTATAGCACAGGCCCCGGTCAGTGAAAATAAATACTAGGTGTAGACCACTGGTATGGCTGGGCAGGTACATGCCAGCTTCAAACCAGCCCTGTATATATGGGAATATGTGAATGATCTTGTTGATATCACTCTGTGGGTAACTTGGATTTCTATCTTTTCTGACTATTTTTGTTTTATTTTTAATTTTAGAGTTGTGAGGATTTACTGCATAAGTCAATTTTATGCAGGTGAGATTTGGACTTCTAGTGGGCCCTCTCTCTACCTGGTACCCAGTGTGGGGTTGTATGCTGCTTATCTCTGCTCTCTTACTCCCTCCTTTAGCAGTATCCAGCATCTTTATTTTATTTTTTTAGAGATGGAGGGTCTCACTATGCTGCCCAGGCTGGTCTCGAACTCCTGGGCTCAAGCAGTTCCCCCACCTCAGTCTCAAAGTGCTATGATTATAGGTGTGAGCAACTGTGCCTGGCTTCTGATTATTTAAGAGTCTCCTAATCTAACCTACCGTCTAGAACACTACACCTTCTTATGTTTTTATTTTCCCTTTTTCTAGTATAGAATTTCTCAAAGAGTGGTGTTCTACAGACCTTGTTACTGAAGACCCGTGGAGTAGGAATCCCTGGGGCACGTGAAACAGGCCCCTTCTATGCTTCTAACAGACCCCTCCTATGCTTCTGATGCAGCTTATCGAGGTCGTAGGACCCCTCTCCTAGTGGCTTTTCCATTTCTAAAAAGATTCTTCTAAGGTGACCATTCTACCTCCCCCACCTTTCATTTTATCATTTTCTCTCTTAAAGGTCGACTCTTGCTATTGTTTGACATTTGGAAACCGTCAAACATAATCTGGGCAGTCCTTTTTATCGTCTCAGATGCACTCAGGTTTGTTGAGAGTAAACACAAGCCTTTTCCAAAGATAAGACAAATGGACAGAGTCTTTGGTCTCACTTTCTTGTCTGCAGAGGAGATATTTTGCTGTTTTGAGGCTCTACAGATTTAAAAAAAA
>NW_007223041.1:0-1349 GCF_000164805.1 Carlito syrichta | reverse complement strand
TTCCATCCTAGTTCGGTGACTATTTCCTATTGAGGTCAATGGGCCTTCGTGGGGGAGGGAATCTCCTGGGATGCCACACAGTCTCCTGAGCTCCAAGACTGTGCAGGTTTCTTGGCCAGCTGTCCCCAGTCGCATCCTGTGATCTGATGCTCGCTGGGGTCATGATCACATGAAGACCTGAGAAAATAGACTGTTGACAACAAGAGGCCTGAGGCATCTAACCACTGACCAGGAGCCTCAATTTGTCCCAGCCAAATGGTCCCTAGTAACCTGAACAATCCAGGAGGTAGGCTGGCTATTAGCAAGGCCTCCCACATGGGTTGAGTCATTGAACAGCCAGAAAATGTTCTCCTGTCTGTGGGCTAGATTGACCTGGGGTCAGGGTTGTTCTGACTTCAGTTTCTTTTACTTTCCTAATCATTTCCTGGCAGTCCTCTCCCTGACATGAGAAATATCAGCCTCTGTTTATGGAACTTGTGGGCCACTTTAGGTCTTGGGATCCTGATGCCCTCAGCAGGGAAAAATCAAGTTGATGACACCCAACCAAGAATCGATGTGAATGTCAGGCAAATGGTAGAGGACCCTGAAAGGCTGAGTGCTGTGGCTCATGCCTATAATCCCAGCATTTTGGGAAGTGGAGGTGGGAGGATTGCTTGAGCTTGGAGTTCAAGGCCAGTCTTGGCAACATCATGAGACCCTGATTCTATAAAAGAATTAAAATAAAAATAAATTAGCCAGGTGTGTTGGTGCACATCTGTTGTCCTAGCTACTTGGGAGACTGAGGCAGAAGGATTGCCTGAGCTCAGAAAATTGAGGCGGAGGTGAGCTTTGATCATGCCACTGTACTCTGGCTTGGGCATAGAATGAGACCCTGACTCAGAAAAACAAATGGCAGAGAAACTGGAATATGAAAATAGCACATCCAAGTTCAAGTTCTAGCTGCAGTACTCTGTTCCTGTGAACATTGGACTAGCCTGGTAAGTCACTTAAAACCTTATGAGCTGCAGTCTTCTCATCTTAAAATGGGAGTGATTATCTTTGTCCCCTGGGATTTGTTATAAAGATCAGACTGGATGTTTGAGAAAGCACTTTCAAATTAAGTCATTAAGAATGGTGTAAGGTAAAGGGTTCTTTTCCCTACTGTGATGGGAGAAATGCATTTGGGGAAAGAGGGAACACTGCACTGGCCCCTCATATATAGCTATTATGAAACTTTTGGGATATTGCTAGAGTTTCTAGGGTATAACTGGGTCCGCTTGGTTGCCCATAAAATCTCTGAAAATTATGCTCTGCTGGACAGCAAGCAGGTTTTTGGGATAACAGAGAAGGAAGTGGATGAAGTCGTGTGG
>NW_007223040.1:0-765 GCF_000164805.1 Carlito syrichta | reverse complement strand
AAACCCGAACACTGGAACTTTGAGCTTGAGTTTCACAGGTCACTGACGAAGGACCCAGGAGGACCAGATTGCATCAGAAGGCAGCTGGAGTGATAGAATGCTTTGCTGTACGTGTCCAGATGCTGATCTCTGAATTGTGAATTTCCATCAATATACAGGAACTGGAGCACATGAATTGACACATTTTGGCATTTGGTGATGTCTTATTGGGGAGAGAAGGCAGTGTTTGAGGTTTCAGGAGCCAAAGTAGCATTAGAAGCTAACCTTGAACTGCTTTCAGGAGCAGAGACATGTCAACTGTTTCCCAGCCTCTCAGCCATCTCGTCTCCCTTGTAATTATAACTCATTGTTCCACGGACTTCCTTTTCCATTGGACAGTGTCTCAAGGGTGGACCTGTCTCAGGGCAGGGCTTCCAGAAGCAGCCTTAGACAGTGCTCAAACATATGTGCTGGGATTTTCCCAGAGCTCCTTAAAGTCTGACGGATGAGTTGTCTAAGAGCCAGGCTCAGCTTAGCAAAAGTGAAAATTTGTTTACCTTTGGGGCTCTCTCCCTGCCGAACAACTGATAGTTCCTCACCTCATCCATCATCTGGAACTCAGCACTCACAAGATCTTTTCCTCCTGCTTTCTAGTGCATGCTTTCTAGACTTTTCCACTCTAGGGGATACTTTTTTTCTAGATGTTGACTTGTTTGGATAACCTGTTATTTTTATATAATTTTAAAGTTCCAGCAAACTTGGATTATAGAACAGAAAATTTTTATA
>NW_007223039.1:0-779 GCF_000164805.1 Carlito syrichta | reverse complement strand
GGAGCCAAAGTAGCATTAGAAGCTAACCTTGAACTGCTTTCAGGAGCAGAGACATGTCAACTGTTTCCCAGCCTCTCAGCCATCTCGTCTCCCTTGTAATTATAACTCATTGTTCCACGGACTTCCTTTTCCATTGGACAGTGTCTCAAGGGTGGACCTGTCTCAGGGCAGGGCTTCCAGAAGCAGCCTTAGACAGTGCTCAAACATATGTGCTGGGATTTTCCCAGAGCTCCTTAAAGTCTGACGGATGAGTTGTCTAAGAGCCAGGCTCAGCTTAGCAAAAGTGAAAATTTGTTTACCTTTGGGGCTCTCTCCCTGCCGAACAACTGATAGTTCCTCACCTCATCCATCATCTGGAACTCAGCACTCACAAGATCTTTTCCTCCTGCTTTCTAGTGCATGCTTTCTAGACTTTTCCACTCTAGGGGATACTTTTTTTCTAGATGTTGACTTGTTTGGATAACCTGTTATTTTTATATAATTTTAAAGTTCCAGCAAACTTGGATTAATAGAACAGAAAATTTTTATATATAATCTTTACTAGATTCATCAGCAGTTGACAGTTTCCCTTATTTGCTGTTTTTCCCCCCCAGTTTAAAAAACTGTGATAAAATAAACATAACATAAGATTTACTCCTGTAACCATTTTAAGTGTCAAGTTCGATGGCATTAAATACATTCATAGTGTTAGGCAACTATCACCAGTGTCCATAACTCCATCTCCTACTCTTTTCAATGTGTCAACTGAAACCCTATACCCATTACACAATAACTTCCCA
>NW_007223038.1:0-2067 GCF_000164805.1 Carlito syrichta | reverse complement strand
CCTAGACAGTCTGGGTTCAGATCCTGGCTCCTCTACTCATTTTCTGTGTGATCTTGAGTCAGGTTCTGAGTTTTTTGGTGTCTCTGTTTTCTCATTTGGAAAATGGAGAAAATAACAGTACCTACCTGGCAAAATCGTCGAAGTTCAAATAAGATAATCTATGCAAAGGGAATGCCAGAACACAGTGCTGACTCAAAGTTAGCTAAAACAACCAGAACAACGGCTTATGCGATTGGTCCTAGCGAATCCCATCTCTCCATTACCAAGAATAGCTCTGGCACCAAACAAAAGGTGGCCTCTCAGTAGACACTTGTTCTGTGTATGAGCTGAATTGAAAGGGAGTTAGAAGGTCACTTGACACAGTAGGCTCTCTTGGATTAAGATTGAGTTTTTCTCTGCGTACGTGCAGTGACTTGGATCTGCCGGTGAACCGGAGGACATTTTGATGCTTTCACCTTTTCTGAAAGGACAGAAATTTCCCTGACTGTGGGCTTTCAGCCAAGGGTGAACACGTATTGACCCTCTCCGGTTCTCTCTCTCTCTCTTTTTTTTCCCACACTGAAAGCATATTCCCTGTTAAGAGGAAGTTTGTTTTCCGTGTCCTGGAAATGTCAAGCTCCCCAGAGGGCTGGAGGGTGGATCTGTCTCAGGCAAAAGTCTCTTCCTCTGATGCAGTGGGTGACCCCCCTGCTTTCTTGAATGACATCAGCTGAGCCGTAATCAAAGTGCTCACGCCTGACTCACCACGAACTGTGGAGAATTGACTTCCAGCATAGCGGGGTGGGAGTGAGGTGGAGGAAATAACCCTTGCCATGTGAATGACTTCTTGACTTTTGACTCAGACAGTTTCAACTGTGGTCAGGCCTCAGCACTCCGTGCTATCTCTGAGAATCTGTTCATTGCCTTGAATCTTCTTGACTCAAATCTTTGCCAGTTTACAGAAAACCCGAACACTGGAACTTTGAGCTTGAGTTTCACAGGTCACTGACGAAGGACCCAGGAGGACCAGATTGCATCAGAAGGCAGCTGGAGTGATAGAATGCTTTGCTGTACGTGTCCAGATGCTGATCTCTGAATTGTGAATTTCCATCAATATACAGGAACTGGAGCACATGAATTGACACATTTTGGCATTTGGTGATGTCTTATTGGGGAGAGAAGGCAGTGTTTGAGGTTTCAGGAGCCAAAGTAGCATTAGAAGCTAACCTTGAACTGCTTTCAGGAGCAGAGACATGTCAACTGTTTCCCAGCCTCTCAGCCATCTCGTCTCCCTTGTAATTATAACTCATTGTTCCACGGACTTCCTTTTCCATTGGACAGTGTCTCAAGGGTGGACCTGTCTCAGGGCAGGGCTTCCAGAAGCAGCCTTAGACAGTGCTCAAACATATGTGCTGGGATTTTCCCAGAGCTCCTTAAAGTCTGACGGATGAGTTGTCTAAGAGCCAGGCTCAGCTTAGCAAAAGTGAAAATTTGTTTACCTTTGGGGCTCTCTCCCTGCCGAACAACTGATAGTTCCTCACCTCATCCATCATCTGGAACTCAGCACTCACAAGATCTTTTCCTCCTGCTTTCTAGTGCATGCTTTCTAGACTTTTCCACTCTAGGGGATACTTTTTTTCTAGATGTTGACTTGTTTGGATAACCTGTTATTTTTATATAATTTTAAAGTTCCAGCAAACTTGGATTAATAGAACAGAAAATTTTTATATATAATCTTTACTAGATTCATCAGCAGTTGACAGTTTCCCTTATTTGCTGTTTTTCCCCCCCAGTTTAAAAAACTGTGATAAAATAAACATAACATAAGATTTACTCCTGTAACCATTTTAAGTGTCAAGTTCGATGGCATTAAATACATTCATAGTGTTAGGCAACTATCACCAGTGTCCATAACTCCATCTCCTAACTCTTTTCAATGTGTCAAACTGAAACCCTATACCCATTACACAATAACTTCCCATTTATTCCTCTCCTCAGCCGCTGGCAATCATCATTCTTTCTGTCTCTATGGTTTTGGCTAAATCTCCCTTGCTATTTTGCTCTATCGTTTCTCCGTCTCTCTCTCTC
>NW_007223037.1:0-795 GCF_000164805.1 Carlito syrichta | reverse complement strand
GATTCATCAGCAGTTGACAGTTTCCTTATTTGCTGTTTTTCCCCCCCCAGTTTAAAAAACTGTGATAAAATAAACATAACATAAGATTTACTCCTGTAACCATTTTAAGTGTCAAGTTCGATGGCATTAAATACATTCATAGTGTTAGGCAACTATCACCAGTGTCCATAACTCCATCTCCTAACTCTTTTCAATGTGTCAAACTGAAACCCTATACCCATTACACAATAACTTCCCATTTATTCCTCTCCTCAGCCGCTGGCAATCATCATTCTTTCTGTCTCTATGGTTTTGGCTAAATCTCCCTTGCTATTTTGCTCTATCGTTTCTCCGTCTCTCTCTCTCTCTCTCTACACATACATTTATTTTCTGAACCTTTGAGAGTAAATTGGAGACACTGTGCCTTTTTACTCCTAAATATTTCAGTGTGTATTTCCTAAGTAAGAATATTCTCTTATGTAACTACAGCGCAGTTACTAGAGACTGATTTTTAAATGGAGGCAATAACATTGCATAAAGCTTAAAATGTTATTTATATCTTTCTTGAGAAGTATATTAATGCAAAACAACAACAAAAAACAAAACAAAACCAACCAAACAAAAATCCCACGCGTGTATTAAGGACATACAGTGTATCTAACATGATATTAGAAGTTATGCCTCAGGTGAAAATATATACGAGTTTCTGTCCTAGCAGAGGAACCAAGATATAAACATGTAAAAAGTTAAAAGTCAATGAAAGATTTTAAAAGAACATTTTTATAGGCTAAATCCAGGTTATTTGGGAAAATAATT
>NW_007223036.1:0-695 GCF_000164805.1 Carlito syrichta | reverse complement strand
AATGGAGGCAATAACATTGCATAAAGCTTAAAATGTTATTTATATCTTTCTTGAGAAGTATATTAATGCAAAACAACAACAAAAAACAAAACAAAACCAACCAAACAAAAATCCCACGCGTGTATTAAGGACATACAGTGTATCTAACATGATATTAGAAGTTATGCCTCAGGTGAAAATATATACGAGTTTCTGTCCTAGCAGAGGAACCAAGATATAAACATGTAAAAAGTTAAAAGTCAATGAAAGATTTTAAAAGAACATTTTAATAGGCTAAATCCAGGTTATTTGGGAAAATAATTTAAAATATCCTTGAAACAACCATCAGAAAATATGTAAGTTTAGTATTATAAATAGTTGCTTGAACTTTATTTTTAGGCTGTGTAAATTCCTTGGCTAATTACAGAATTGTAGCAAGAGTCTAAGATAATTGTCAGTAAAGTTTTGATTGGATTGAATTTTTCATACCTTTGATAAAAGCAGGGCATGGAACAAAAAGTTATTTTTTGTTCTAGCAGACAAAGCTTTTAATTCCCCAAACAAAGGAAACTTGTACTACAACTCATGTGTAGTCTTTAAGTGTCTGAAGGATGGATGAAAACCTACACTATATCCTGTTCATTTTTGTAACCACACCCCTCCTGAGCATAGTGCCAGGCACATGGTAGATACTAGTTGTTTGATGAAAAGCAATG
>NW_007223035.1:0-769 GCF_000164805.1 Carlito syrichta | reverse complement strand
ACAACACCGAGCTTACCAGGAGAGAGACGCCACAGAGGCTACCACAATTTAAGCAAAGGAATGTCTGGAAGGGGCTTATTACTTAACATTCACACACTGCTAGCAGTAGTTGCAGAATTCATATAGTAATAGTTCTTTTTTGAGTTTTTTTGAATCTCTTGGGTCTCTCACACTCCAGTCTGGGTGACAGAGTGAGACTCCAACTCAAACAAACAAACAAACAAAACTTACCTAAGCATTATTTCATTATCTCATTAATATTTACTTAATTTATGAAATTTAGCAGTTTGCTTAATTACTCATGAAAACTGAGATTTCAGAAAGAGCTAGTCATTATTGTAAGCTATTTCCTGATTAATTTTTTTCAAAGCCTGTGAACATCAAGTTGCACCTTAAATAAGAACCTTAAAGTTGAATACATGGGCTTTTTACCAATAACACAGAAGATTCAACTATTTTTGTTGATTGACAATTTTAAATTAGTTTTATTTGCCAAAAAAAGAATTTATACAAATAAAGATTATTCTGATCTAGGCTAAATTTATAGTCTTATAACCCTTGTGCTGAACCCTGATACTTTAATATATTTATTACAGGCAAATGTAAAACCTATATAATTAGCAGACCCAGACAAAAATGTATGCTGAGAATTCCAAAGACACTTTCATTTAAATACATTTCCAATACATTTAAATTTCAATACATTTAAAACCATTTCCATTTATCAAAGATCATGAAAGTCATATTGCAAAGCAATTAGATCAGTTTA
>NW_007223034.1:0-645 GCF_000164805.1 Carlito syrichta | reverse complement strand
AAAAGTTTGGACACCCCTGCTCTAATAGATCCTTCCAAAAAACATTTCATTGGTAAGGATTTTAGCAAGCAAAACCTACTAGCTTAGCTAGTAGACTAGTTGTTAACACATTTACTAGTAGACGTTGCCAAGTCAGCAAGCTTTTCTGCTTTCTCAAGGAGCCCTCTGTCTTTTTGAAAAGGAGAATAATTTGCAGCCTGGTGCTCTCAATTTTCCTTCACCTCACAGAATGCTTTTTCCAAAAACAGTAATATCAAAATAAATTCCTCACTTGGGTCTATTGGAAGGTATACTGTTGCTGTGTTCTGCAACATGTTAGTTTTCTTGGTACTGATTTCTATGTAAGGAAAAAAACTTTCTAACAGACAGCCCGATGCCTCTGCACTGCTCAACAATACATTGACACTGGGATTTGCAGGGGAAAAAAAGAGTTTAATAATCACAAGGAACTAAATGAGAAAATGAGAGATAATTTCAAGCATCAGTTCCATTTTCTTGAGGGCTTCTAGCCAAGGCTTTTAAGAGAATCCCAAAGGGTGCCACAGTCTGGAAAATTCGTGGTCATTAATTGGTCAGCTAAGGTGAATGAAAACATTAGTAGTTGGAAACTGCATTATTTCCTGAGTCAGTTTTCCCTTGAGCCCT
>NW_007223033.1:0-1049 GCF_000164805.1 Carlito syrichta | reverse complement strand
TATGTTTAGCACACAGATTTATAATCTTCTAACATCATTTTTCTAAACTTTATAATAAAACTATAAATAGAAAAGATATCATGTATACACACTAATTATATTATACAATTTATGTGCAGCCCAAGACAATTCCTCTTTACTCAGTGACACTCAGGAAAGCCAAAAGTTTGGACACCCCTGCTCTAATACATCCTTCCAAAAACATTTCATTGGTAAGGATTTTAGCAAGCAAAACCTACTAGCTAGCTAGTAGATTAGTTGTTAACACATTTACTAGTAGACGTTGCCAAGTCAGCAAGCTTTTCTGCTTTCTCAAGGAGCCCTCTGTCTTTTTGAAAAGGAGAATAATTTGCAGCCTGGTGCTCTCAATTTTCCTTCACCTCACAGAATGCTTTTTCCAAAAACAGTAATATCAAAATAAATTCCTCACTTGGGTCTATTGGAAGGTATACTGTTGCTGTGTTCTGCAACATGTTAGTTTTCTTGGTACTGATTTCTATGTAAGGAAAAAAACTTTCTAACAGACAGCCAGATGCCTCTGCACTGCTCAACAATACATTGACACTGGGATTTGCAGGGGAAAAAAAGAGTTTAATAATCACAAGGAACTAAATGAGAAAATGAGAGATAATTTCAAGCATCAGTTCCATTTTCTTGAGGGCTTCTAGGCAAGGCTTTTAAGAGAATCCCAAAGGGTGCCACAGTCTGGAAAATTTGTGGTCATTAATTGGTCAGCTAAGGTGAATGAAAACATTAGTAGTTGGAAACTGCATTATTTCCTGAGTCAGTTTTCCCTTGAGCCCTTCAGACTAGCTTGTAGTTTTATTGGTATGTAAAACCTCAAGGAGAAACTCAATAGAAAAATTAACATTTCACAATATCTTATTTTTTTAAATTTTTAAATTTTAAAAAATTTTTTACCTACAGAACAGATAAAGAACAAAGAGTCTTATGACAAGGGATAGAATAGTTATGATGGAGTAGTAAATAGTGATCAGCCACAAGGAAATGGATGAAAAGACAAGTTTTTAAATGATTGCTGCCAATTG
>NW_007223032.1:0-870 GCF_000164805.1 Carlito syrichta | reverse complement strand
TTGGAAGGTATACTGTTGCTGTGTTCTGCAACATGTTAGTTTTCTTGGTACTGATTTCTATGTAAGGAAAAAAACTTTCTAACAGACAGCCAGATGCCTCTGCACTGCTCAACAATACATTGACACTGGGATTTGCAGGGGAAAAAAAGAGTTTAATAATCACAAGGAACTAAATGAGAAAATGAGAGATAATTTCAAGCATCAGTTCCATTTTCTTGAGGGCTTCTAGGCAAGGCTTTTAAGAGAATCCCAAAGGGTGCCACAGTCTGGAAAATTTGTGGTCATTAATTGGTCAGCTAAGGTGAATGAAAACATTAGTAGTTGGAAACTGCATTATTTCCTGAGTCAGTTTTCCCTTGAGCCCTTCAGACTAGCTTGTAGTTTTATTGGTATGTAAAACCTCAAGGAGAAACTCAATAGAAAAATTAACATTTCACAATATCTTATTTTTTTAAATTTTTAAATTTTAAAAAATTTTTTACCTACAGAACAGATAAAGAACAAAGAGTCTTATGACAAGGGATAGAATAGTTATGATGGAGTAGTAAATAGTGATCAGCCACAAGGAAATGGATGAAAAGACAAGTTTTTAAATGATTGCTGCCAATTGTGCTGCAAGCCTAGCTGGATTTTATCTTTTCTTAACTGATTTTGCAAAATGTTCACGGGACAATTTTAACTTCACTGTTCATGTCTTACGTGGGCATTAGTTTATTTTCCCCAGATCTTTACTCAGGTTTAAAAATTGTTTTAATTATTGAAGTCATCACTTGCTTTGAACAAGGGCACCAGTATTGACAGAAAAGAAGAGGGTGGTTTCTTTACAATGGACACTAAGGTAGATGAGTCTTGCAAAGAGAAGGCTCTTTT
>NW_007223031.1:0-821 GCF_000164805.1 Carlito syrichta | reverse complement strand
ATTCTACAAAATGATAACTCTCTCTATATATATATATATAAAATCAGGGGATGGTGGCACATTTCTTTAGTCTCAGCTTCTTGGGAGGCTAAGATGGGAGGATTGTTTAAGTTCAAAAATTTGAGGCTACCGTGAGGCATGGTCATGCCACTGTACTTAAGCCCAGGCAACAGAGTAAGATGGCAATTAAAAAAAAAGTCTACCTGAAGAACTTGAATCTTCCTATATCTGGGTATCTGTATTTCTTGCAATTCTTGCAATTTTTTCAGCTATTATTTTGCTGAATAGCTTTTCTATGCCTTTGTCCATCGCTTCTCTTTCTGGAACACTTAAGTTTTAATATTTGGTTGAGCCATTTGTCACATATGTTATGTAGACAATTAATTTTAAAAATTTATCCCCTTTTTTGGGTTAATTGAGTTATTTCTAAAGACCTGTCTGCAAACTCAAAAATTATTTCTTTTCCTTTTTGTTCTACCTTTCAAGCTCTGGATTAAAAAAAAATAAGCTCTTTCTCATCTTTTTATTTTATTCATTAAATTCTTCAGTTCCAGGATTTTCATTTGATTCTTTTTTTATGAAAACTATCTCTTTGTGAATTTTTTCAGTCCTATCATAAATTATTTTTCTGATGTCTTTGTATTGTTGTTCTGTGTTCTCTTATTGTGCTTCTTTAATATATTTATTTTTGAATTTTTTTCTGTCATTCATTTTAGTTCTTATTCACTGGAATCTGTTGCTGGATAATTGTTGTGTTTCTTTGAAAATGTTATTATTTTTTTTTTTTGCTTTTTCATGTTTTTTTGTATTCCTTACATTAA
>NW_007223030.1:0-755 GCF_000164805.1 Carlito syrichta | reverse complement strand
AAAAAAAAAGTCTACCTGAAGAACTTGAATCTTCCTATATCTGGGTATCTGTATTTCTTGCAATTCTTGCAATTTTTTCAGCTATTATTTTGCTGAATAGCTTTTCTATGCCTTTGTCCATCGCTTCTCTTTCTGGAACACTTAAGTTTTAATATTTGGTTGAGCCATTTGTCACATATGTTATGTAGACAATTAATTTTAAAAATTTATCCCCTTTTTTGGGTTAATTGAGTTATTTCTAAAGACCTGTCTGCAAACTCAAAAATTATTTCTTTTCCTTTTTGTTCTACCTTTCAAGCTCTGGATTAAAAAAAAATAAGCTCTTTCTCATCTTTTTATTTTATTCATTAAATTCTTCAGTTCCAGGATTTTCATTTGATTCTTTTTTTATGAAAACTATCTCTTTGTGAATTTTTTCAGTCCTATCATAAATTATTTTTCTGATGTCTTTGTATTGTTGTTCTGTGTTCTCTTATTGTGCTTCTTTAATATATTTATTTTTGAATTTTTTTCTGTCATTCATTTTAGTTCTTATTCACTGGAATCTGTTGCTGGATAATTGTGTTTCTTTGAAAATGTTATTTTTTTTTTTTTGCTTTTTCATGTTTTTTTGTATTCCTTACATTAATATATGTGCACTTGGTGTAACAGTCACTTCTTCCAATTTTATTCATTGGCTTTCAATAAGGAAAGGTTTTTTTTTTTTCTATAGATATATAAATTTATGGGTAGGGTCCTTTGGCTTTGATTTTGGA
>NW_007223029.1:0-753 GCF_000164805.1 Carlito syrichta | reverse complement strand
GCTGCTATGCCTGGAATGGAATGAGCAAAGGTGAATAGTAGATACTGCAGAAGTTACTTGTAGTGAGAGAGTTATGTTGGGTAGAGATAGATGGTAAGAACTTTGACTTGTTCTCTGAGTGATGAGTGAATGTGATGTAATTTGAGCAGAAGAGTGGCATGATCGGCATTATATATTCTTACGGTGTGCAAAATAGAATACAGAGAGAAAAGAGACAAGCAGAAAGATGAGTAGAAAGTTAACAGCAATCACTCAGGCAAAAGATTACAGTGGCTTGGACTGGTGTGTTAATGAATCAATGGCTAAACATAATGGTTTTATTATGTTTAAATGGTTTTAAAGTACATTTTGAAGGTTAAATAAGTTGAATTTGCTGATATATTGAATATGTGACTTGGGTGAAAATCGAATTTTTTGTTCCAGGCAAATGGAATAATAAAATTACTGGGAGAGAAAATATATTTTGGAGGATATCTAGAATTTTTTTTTTTGTTGGGGGGGAGTGGGCTTTGTAAATTTGAGATGCTTCTTTATATTCAAGTAGAGATGTCGAAAAGGCAGTTGAATACTTAGAAAGACAGGTCTACAGTAGAGAAAATTGGAAGAAATTAGGAAAAAGTAAGCATTTTTAACGGAAAATGTTGTATTATTTAATGGACTAATATAATTCCACCATCTCTGTAATGTCCATATTACTGTTAATATTTGGAATTGCTAAGAATTTCCTCTGAGCTTATTTTCAAGTCTTACTCT
>NW_007223028.1:0-595 GCF_000164805.1 Carlito syrichta | reverse complement strand
GGCAGCAGAGGTGGCAGCAATCCCAGCAGATCTTGCCTGCAGGGGCTTCAAGGACTGAAGCCATGGATCGCCTCATGCACGGGTGGTGAGATGCGCTATGACTGCCACAGGGGCCACAGTGTTGCCGGCACCAGCAGCTGCTGTGTCTGCGGCTGCAGTGACTGTCCAGACTGCTGCAATGCCCCAGCAGTGGCGACAGCTGAGCTCCGTGTGAAGAGCAGGCTGCTGATGATGGGATCTGCAGCCCCCTGGGAGAGAGCCAGAGACCCTCTGCGTTCTCCTTTGCAGAGGGTCTCATAGACCAGGCTGCCCCATCACCATCTTGCCGGAAGTCCACCAATATTTAATTTTATCATTAAATATTGGTTAGAATCATTTTTAAATGATGAGTAAATTTAATAATATACTTTCAGAATGCAAGTTGTATAGCACAGCAAATAGATTCCAATGGATTTCAGTAAAGATTTAGTCTATTAGCCCACTTATACAACTTAAACATTTATCAGCCCTATGTTTATCTGGAAAATGAATGAAGGAAGTAGCATAGATCAGGACAAAGTGCCCAATGTCCACCAGGGAAAAGAAACAGCTCCAG